>NW_011888848.1:2773280-2774515 GCF_000151845.1 Pteropus vampyrus
AATTTGCATTTCCCTAACAACTAATGATGTGGAACATCTCTTCAGACGCATTTTCCATCTGTACATCTTCTTAGGGGGAATGTCTCTTTATGTCTTTTGCCCACTTTCTAATTGGATTCTTTGTCTTTTTTACCGTTGAGTTTTGAGATGTATATATCTTTATGGTGTTGGTATCAAGTTAAGAACTCTTTGCCTAGTTCTAGATCCCAAAGTTTTCTGCTACTTTTTCTCCCCTAAAAGTTTCATAGTTTTATGTTGATATTTAAATTCATGATTCAATTTGAGTTAATTTTTGTATAAGGTATGAGATTTAGGTCAAGGTTGTTATTTTTTTCACATAGAGACCTAATTACTCTTGTATCATTTATTGAAGAGACTATTCTTTCTCCATTGAATTTTTAAAAATTACCCTAAAATGAAGCCCTATCCTTTCTTCCTTTTCCCCTCTTTCTCACTTCTTTCTTCTTTCTCTTGTTTTTATTTTTGTTTGTTTGTTTGGTTGGTTTTTTTGGCTATTGCTTTACATAATCTACAGTATCTTCACTGTGGCTGGTTTTTCTCTCTGTAAATTTAGGTTGCAGCACCTTTGTGCTATGAGATTTGATGTTTACCATGTATATGGAAGGCATGGATTTATATTTCTTATATATTTACAAAACACCTAAATCAGCATTTTATAGGTCTAGTCATATACTTTCATAGCTGTCATGTTAATTAATGAACAAAATAGAGATGGGAACAGGTAGACATTTTTAATCCTGTTATATAATGGACCCAGTGTTAGCAGCCCCAATTCATCTGTTTATTTCTCTTCGATGTATTAGGAGCACCGGAACCTAGGGAATGAGGCACAAGAGACTTTCTACTTAGTAAAAGTGATAATTAGAACAGTAACTTAGGTAAATGGATCTTGTGCATTTCTTCTTCCCTCTCCCCTACCTTCTTCCTTTTGCAAATATTTAATAAATATCTGGGAATAAAATGTCGAACAAGTAGACAGGTCTTGGCTTTCAAGGAGGTTTTATTCTAGCGAAGGAGGAATAGAATAAATAAATAAATCTATGAGATAATCACAGATTGGAATGAATGCCATTTCATGAGCTTTTATCATCGTCATATTTTGTGATACTCCAAATCTTTGAGTATTAGTTATTTTGATTGTAATATTAGAATTACAGAATGCATCACTAGAGCAATATTAGTATTGAATTAATTGACATTTTATTGATTTGCCT
>NW_011888848.1:2777195-2848355 GCF_000151845.1 Pteropus vampyrus
AGTTATTAAATCTTAGCGGCAGTTAAAATCCAAGATATTATATGACTTTGCACAAGATGACAGGATGCTTCCTACACTCTCTGTCTTTTAAAAAATGATATTAAGTAGTCTGATTAGAGCTCAAGGAGTGGGGAACATGTGAGTTTTTGAGCCAGATGAACTTGACTTCAAATCCTGGTTCATTATTTAACTTTTGTTGGCCCACGTTTTAGTTTAGTTTAGTTTTTTTTTCTTTTCTTTTCTTTTTTTCCACAATGGACAAAACAATATATATCTTGCATGGTCAGTTTGAGTATTAAGTGAGATAACGAAATCAAATATACGATAGAATGTCCAATATTTATTAGATGGCCACACTTCCTCATGCCCCAATATCACATCTCCTCTCTATTTCCTGTCACACATGGGGAAATTAACAAAATAACCTTAGAGTTTTATAATTCTAAAATTAAAAACTTTGTTTTCTTATTCAAAATTGATGCTAATTCATATGAGAAGAATTCAATAGCTTCCTATATATTGATACCTAAAAGAAACAGCCATAAACTGTTCTAAGAGCTTTATATATGTTATAATTTTAATCTGTATATTAATAAATATCTCAATTGGTAGATTATCATAATAATCATGAGAAAAAAAATGTACCAACCTACTTATATTGGCTTTATAACAAGAATGTTAGCTCCACAAGAGAAAGAAATGGTCTTCCTCCTTATATTTTAACAATACTTCACTCTGCACTTAATAGCTTGTCAAGAAACATTAATTGATTTTTTTCTTGAAAATTTTATGGTTAAACCTAGAAAGATGATATCACAGACAATTTACTTCTCTGATCCAAGTACTAATCAAGAAGCTTTAGATAGTAAAGATCTATCTAGATTGTAAATGAAAAAGCAATAGTTTTGCTCTGTAATTTGTGAATAACCGTGTTAAATTTTGCCTCTGCGAAGTGGTTTGTTCATTTATGTAAAGATAGGAGTGTAGAGAAGAGGGGAGAAGGAAAGAGAGTGAGGGAATGAGGAAGGGAGATGACACAATTCTCTATGTTCCCAGGTATGAGAAATTACTGGCGAATTACCCATGAAATGGTCAGATTGCATTTTGGGAGGTTGCATGAAAAAGGTATACTGTATTAGCAAAAAAATTATTACAGCCTTACCAGCCTGAGGCCCTTACTTCTCTGGACCTATTAACTAACATCACAAATAAATGAACACTCCATTACAATGAATTTAGGGTACCAAAGAAAGTCGTGTCAGGTTGCTACATCTGGATTATTTTCAGGGGTGGAAATTAAAATAATGAGGATACCAACTGGGCCACCCACTGCAAAATGTAGGTGACCAAATGAGCCAACAGAACCTCTAATGAGTATTTACTCCAAAGGACTCTGCATGTAAACTACTTCCAGACTGATGTGGTGCCAAGCTTAGAGGATTAAGTCTTTCAATGGCTTTTGTTGATCAGCAGCCAAAGCATCTAGGAACAAAGAAGGGGGTCTCCTTATTAAACATATCAAGAATATTACTTTCCAACAAGAAGAATGCAAAGAATGGATCAAAGAACACTAAAAAATAGATGGAAGATAGGAGAAATAAGTAATAACAGCATCATTCATGTTCTGGATTTAGGGTGATTTTGTTTAGTTAGGGCATTATTTTTCTGAAGACTTTAAAGTATCGTTTAATGTTTATGTAGTCTGGCCTATATTATAGGTAGCTGTGTATATGTCTTTGGCTTTGATGATAGAGAGGGCAGGAATTTCTCTGCTCTATGTCATCAGTGTGCCATTACTCTTCTAGCCCTTTCCTCCACCAGAACTAAGCTAAATATAGATATAAGTTGTTTAATAATTATTTTTAAAATACATTAAATTGAGTTATGCAGCTATTATTGCTATAATAATATAGGAAGCATGAAGAGAAACATAACATGGTTTTCTCTTAGGAGAGATGAATCTGTATTACAAAGAAATTGTACATCTAGAGGGAATAGCTCAATGTCACTTAGAAAGTTAGTGGCTAGGTTTATTTTGACTCAGGGATATTGTATATGTCAGACTAATCAAATCATCCAAAGCACTGCAAATGACAGAGTACATATGGAAAATCACATTCTCTATATGTTTACTCAGAGAAAACACAAGGCAAGAAAATATTTGCACACTATGACAAAAGTTAGTGCTAGACAGATTCTAAGATGGCCACCCAAACAAATGTTTACTTCTATAAGCAAGGCAAAGCAAAACAAAACAAAATCTAATTTGGTATTTCGAAAGTTAGAAACACTGCAACAGCCGTTATTTGATTCCTTTTTTCTGTTTCTAAATAGTTGTGTTACCATTTTGGAAACTTTACCTTTCTGGTCCTCCTCAAAGAAGTAGTCAATTGCATTTAATAATAAGATTTCCTAAGAAACACTGTCAAATGTAAATTAGGGTCACCACTTTCCTCATGTTTAGGTACAAGGTAGCCATATGGATATTAGGAGCTGACCTACAATTTTGGAACGGCACTGTCTTTATTAAAGATTACTCTAATGATCAGTAAACCTGGTTTTGCCACAGTCCTAACATTCTGTGGACTTAATAAGCCCTGTGTAGATATAGCAGTTCACAAGCTAGACCAGAGCAGTAAAAATACGATCGAATTTTGACCAAAATCAGAGAGTACTTGTTGGGTCAATCATTCGAGAGGTTCTATAGTAACACCTGGGACTGCCAATTGAGATACTCTTGATGAGGATGCCGTGGGGGAAAAAAAGGTGGTCATGTAGTAACGATACATGATGATGATGATGATGGTAATAGTGACGATAATAGTTACCGTTGAGTACTGCTATATGTGAAGTACTTTGCTGAGAATTTCACATACGTCACCTCACTGAATCTTTGGAGTGATAATGGCAAAAATAGATAACCATACTCTTTTCTAAATGGATTATGATTGCATGATCATAGTTATACATGTATTCAGAAAACTTCCAAAATGCTTGTTTATTTATATTTCTAATTTAATTCCATATAGTACTGGAAAATGTTCTTATTTCTTTACATTAATTAATTCACTTAATCCTCACCATAGCCCTATGAAGTTTATAACAAAATGGTTCTTATTTTATAAATGAAAAAACTGAGGTTAAATAAATTGTCAAAGATCATGCCTTTCTCAAGTCGTAGATTCAAACCCAAGCCATCTGGCTTGAGCACCCTAAAGTTTGACCCAAACTCAAAAATACATGTTCTGAGGAAAACATGACAGTGGTTAGGTTTTCATAAAGTTCTATCCAACTCATAATATTCCTGAAACTGTGTTAAGAATCTCTCTTTTTCATTCCATATCCAGTTGTGTAGTAGAAACAGAAAGTTCTCCAGGTCTTACAGCCCAGGAGTCGGGGTCCTGAGTAGTAGAGCCAAGAGGAAGATTGGAATTATGTGGGTGGGGGAGATTTCTGACCAATTTAAACTTTTGGGGATATTTCTGTGCTCTTGAGGACTGTGTCTTCCTTTTGTCAGCTCCCTCCCTTTACTACCACCAGTCAATTCCAAGTTGTTTTTTCCTCCCTGCATTCTTTAGTTTAGAAAGCAGTATAATAGTTTTCACACCTGAAGCAAGCACTCAAAGTCAATACCAAAAGCTTTCAAAGGTTTTATTGCAGGAAACGAGAAAGAAACAAAGAAAGTGAAAGTATATCCGAGGGGAAAATATATCCTCTTAAAAAAAAAGAAAAATAACCTATCTTTCTTCCCTGCAGCTCCCTTTTAAACACTACCCTCTGTGCAAGTTATGTCATTGATGTTCAGAGTAAAACATTTTTGTGTAATTCTGGAGTCAGCATGGGACTGAAGTTCTGAGGGGAGGGCTGGAAGTGTGGGAAGGGGTAGATGGGGAAAAGGAGGGCATTTGCACTACTGAGAGTATAGGTCCTTAGAGTGAGGGGCCTAAAGTGGAGCACCTGGGATAATCCCTGGCTATGTGACAGAAGAGAGGGGAGAGAGGTCCCAAACTGGAGCCTAAAAGTTGGAGTAAAGGCAAAGTGAGGAAAGATAGGCTTAGATTCTAAGTGAAGATCATGAAACTACTTCTTGGAGTAATTGACTCCTGAATTTTTTTTTTTTTTAAACATAAATCAACTTCATCCTCTAGGAACCTAGCATTCAACTGGGATTTGTTTTGGATCTAATGCTAAAATTTCTTCTTGAGTACTTTGCTTTACTCTGAGAGTATCTCTAAGTTGACCAGTTATGCTTCTGTGAAATCCAAACTGGCCACATGGGAAAGGGAAGTATATGAAGGTAAATCTTGAAGGAGTGTCTTTTTGTCTTCTTTTCTGTGGGGGAGTCAATAATATTAACTTCTGTCCTCTTAACCCGAGGAACTACAACCAGAGCCAACTCTTGAATTTTCTGTGAACCCCATATGTGACAACAGGTCAGGAATCTTACCAACACATTCAAAGCCAAACTGCCCAGAAGGCCATATGGAAAATGAAGACTCAATGATCTCATTATGCAGTCTGTTTTATGTGTTATATATTTCTACTATCTGTTGGGCACACTGTGTTTGACAGCAACTTTAATTAAAAGTAAGTGTAATATTTGGATTAATTTTAAGACTATGAAGCATGGTCCCATTATTTTGATTTTATTTTAAATATTAATCACAATCAAGACTTTCTCAGTGGAGAGAAAAAAAGATATATGTGTGTGCGTGTGTGCACGCACACACATGCACACAATGCTAAAATGCTGGTGAGAGGGCTTATGTGAGAACTGGTTGTATCATCTTAAGCAAGTTACTTAACTATCCTAAATTTATTATGCTCATCTATAAAAATGACGATAATGACTAAAATGAGACAAGCTCTAGAAAAAGTTGAGGAGCCACAGAAGTGTATGGGGGCTCTCTTTAACTTAAATATCTGCAAATATTTAAAAAATTTTTATTCCAGTTGACATACAATTTTATATTAGTTTCAGGTATATAACACAGCGATTAGACATTTATATAACTTATGAAGTGATCACCCCGATATCTAATACCCATCTGTCCCCACATGTAGTTATTACAATGTTCCTTATGCTGTAATTTACATCTCCATGACTATTTTGCAACTACCAATTTCTACTCCTTAATTGCTTTACTTTTTCACTCAGCCCCCAACTCCTCTCCTATCTGACAATCATCAGTTTGTTCTCTGTGTCTGTGAGTCTGTTCCTATTGTTTATTTGTTTATTTTGTTCTTTAGATTCCATATATAAGTGAGATCATATGGTGTTTTTCTTTCTCTGTCTGACTTGTTTCACTTAGCATAATATCTTCTAGGTACATCCATGTCATCGATAGTTTCCTTTGCAGTATGAAAACTTTTTAGTTTAATGTAGTCCTATTTTTTAATTTTTGTTTTTGTTGTTTTTGCCTTGGGAGACATATCCAAAAAATGTTGATAAGACCAATATCAAAGAGTTTATTGCCCGTTTTCTTCTAGGAGTTTTATGGTTTCCAGTCTTACATTTAAATCTTATTTATTTTGAGTTTGTTCTCATATATGTAAGATGTAAGAAAGTAGATTACTTTCATTTTTTTTGCATGTATCTGTCCAGTCTTTCTAACACCATTTATTGAATAGATTCTTTACTCCATTGTATATTCTTGCCTCTTTTTTCCTAGATTACTTGGCCATGTAAGTGTGGGTTTATTTGGGGGCTCTATTTTCTGTTCCTTTGATCTATGTGTCTGTTTTTATGCCCCATGCGTTTTTGATTACTATAGCCTACTCATATAGTTTGATATCAGCGTTATACCTCCAGCTTTGTTTTTTCTCAGTTTTGCTTTGGCTATTCAGAATCCTTTGTGGTTCTAAATAAATTTTAGGATTATTTGTTCTAGTTCTATAAAAATGCTATTGGATTGCATTGAATCTCTACATTGCTATGGACATTTTAATGATGTTAATTCTCCCTATCCATAAACATGGTATGCCCTTTCTTTTATTTATGTCTTTATATCTCCCTTTCTTGTAGTTTATTATCTTTTCAAAGAACCAGCTCTTGGTCATTGGTCTTTTATATACATATATATATATGTGTGTGTGTGTGTGTGTGTGTGTGTGTGTGTGTGTGTGTGTGTGTGTGTATATATATATTTAGTCTCTATGTTGTTTATTTTCACTCTAATCTTTATTATTTCCTTCCTTCTACTCACTTAGGCTTTGTTCATTCTTTTTTCCTAGTTCCTTTAGGTATGTAGTTAAATTGTTTGAGATTTTTTTGTTTCTTGAGGTAGACCTATTTTGCTATGAATTTTGCTCTTAGAACTACTTTTGCTGTGTCCCATAGATTTGGGGTCATTTTGTTTTCATTTTCATTTGTCTCAAGGTATTTTTTGATTTTTTTTCAATCTTGTGGTTGACTCATTTATTGTTAGTAACATCTTATTTAGCATACACATATTTGTGAGTTTTTCAGTTTTCTTCTTGAAATTAATTTGTAGATTCATACCATTGTTATCAGAGAAGCTGCTTCATATAATTTCAATCTTATATTTTTAAGATTTGTTTTGTGACCTAACATGTGGTCCATCTTGGAAATGTTCCTGGTACACTTGAAAAGAATGTATATTCTGCTGCTTTGGGGTGAAATGCTCTAAAAATATTAACTAACTCTATCTGGTTTAATGTGTCACTTAAGACCACAGTTCTTTGTTGATTTTCTGTTTGTTTGATCTATCCAATGATGTCAATGGGATGTTAAAGTCCCCTATTATTACGGTATGATTGTTGAGCTCTCCATATAATTCCATCAATATTTGTCTTATATGTTTGGTATTCTAATATTTTGTGTGTAGATTTTTGTGTTTACAAAAGTTATATCTTTTTGTTGGATTGATCCTTTTATCATTTGTTATAAAATGCCCTTTTTTATGTCTCTTGTTATAGCCATTGTTTTAAAGTTTATTTTGTCTGACATAATATTACTACCCTAGTTTTCTTGGTTTCTATTTGCAAGAAATATCCTTTTCTATTCTTCTGCTTTCAGTCTGTGTGTGTCATTCAATCTGAAATGAGTCTCTTATAGGCAGCATATATACAGGCTTGTTGTTTTTTTTTTTAATGCACTCGATCACTCTATGTCTTTTGATTGGCACATTTAGGCCATTTACATTTATGCTAATTATTGATTTGTACGTAGTTATTGCCATTTTGTTCATTATTTTCCAATTGTTTTTCTCTGTTTTTTTTTTTAATTCTTTTCCTCTTTTCTCCTATATGTTTATTACTTTCTATAGTATTATGTTTCAATTTCTTTTTCTTAATTCTTGTATATTTGCTATAGATTTTTGGATGTGCTTATCATGTGCTTCATATACACCAAGTTATGTTTATAGTGGTTTATTTTAAATTGATGGTCACGGGTTCAGACAAATTCTAAAATCACTACAATTTTTACTTATTTCCTCCACATTTATGTTTTTACATTATTTTTCACTTTGCGTGTGTATGTATTTGTATTTCTTTATTGTTGAAATTACGCATGATCTTCCTACTTTTGTCTTTTAACCGTTGTACTAGCTTTACAATTATTTGATCCATTGTTTTTACTAGTGTTTACCTTTGTCAGTGAATTTTTTCTTTTCTATATATACTTTTTCATATAGTTTAAAATTTTTCTTTTCTGTTTAATAAGTTCCTTTACATTTCTAGTAGTACTGGCTTAGTGGTGATGTACTCCTTTGGGTTTTCTTGTCTGGAAAACTTTATCTCTCCTTCAATTATAAAAGATACCCTTGTTGGGTAGAATAATCTTGGTTGTATGTTTTTACCTTTCATCTCTTTGAATATTTCGTGCCATTCTCTTCTGGCCTACAAGATTTTTGTTGAAAAATTAGCTGATAGTTTTATGGGAGCTTTCTTGAAGGTAATTAACTGCTTTTCTCTTGCTACTTTTAAGATTCTTTGTCTTTAAATTTTATCATTTTAATTACGATGTGTCTTGGTGTTAGCCTTTTTGGGTTTATCTTATTTGGCACTCTATGCTTCCTGGACTTGTACGTCTATTTCCTTTTCCAAATTTGGGAAGATTTCTGTCATTATGTCTTTAAATAGGTTTTCAATTCATTTCTCTATCTCTTCTCCTTCTTAGACCCCTAAGATGGAAATGTTGGTATGCTTCAAGTTGTCCCTTAAACTATCGTCATTTTTTAAAATTTATTTTTCTTTATGTTGTTGCAATTATTTTCTGTTACCTTGTCTTCCAGATCTCTGATCATCATCTACTTAATTGTCATACTTTCATTGTCATAATCAGATGTCGATTTCCTCTAGTGTACTCTTCATTTCAGTTATTGTATTCTTCAGTTCTGATTTATTTTTTGTGTGTTTTCTATGCCCTCTTTATGTTTTATGTCTCTTTGTTGAAGTTCTCACTGAGCTCCTCTATTCTTCTCCCAAATTCATTGAGTATCCTTATAACCAGAGTTTCGAACTCTGTATCTGGTAGAGACTGCTTGTCTCCATTTAATTTAATTCTTTTTCTGGATTTTTGACCTGTTCTTTCATTTAGAACATATTTCTTTGTCTCCTAGTTTTGGCTAACTCCCTATGTTTGTTTCTTTTAAATATTAGGTAGATTTTCTATGTCTCGTAGCCTTGACAGAGTGGCCTTATGTAGAAGGTGTCTCGTGAGTCTCAGTGGCACAGTCTCCCTGGTCACCTGATCCAGGTGCTTCAGGCCTGTCCCCTATGTAGGTTGATTGTGTCCTCTTATAATTGAACCTTGATTGCTGTTGACACATCAGAGGGTGGCATTGACCTCAGGCTGATTGGTTGTGAAAGCCGACTGCAACAATAGTAGGCAAGCTACTGTGTGGAGGTGATCCCATGAATCATGAGTTACTTTAGCAGGGTTTTGGTGCAGGCCAAGGTTAGCGACCAGGTGTGTTGGGTGGGTCTGAAGCCTCTTGGGAGGAGCTCCAGGAAAAGCCAGTGTCAGCTGCCACTTTTACAGATCTTGGGCCTGTTGGTAGGGGCTATAAAGTGATCTGTGGTCGCCACTTGTTCTGGGCTTCAAGACACTTGAAAGAGGCTACACTGCAAACCAAAGCCAGCAGCCACTTGTGCCGGACTTGGGACCCTTTGATAGGCACAACAATGCGAGCTGAGGCCCGCCACTACTCGTTCTGGGCTTGTGGACACTTATTTGGAGCTATGTTAGAAGCCAAAACTGACTGCCACTAATGCTAGACTTGGGGCCACCTGATGGGTGTTACAATACAAGTTGAGACATCCGCTGTTTGTGCTGGGCCTGGAGCTGCTTGACAAGAGCTACGATGTGCGTCAAGACTGGCTGCTGCTTGTGTGAAGTTTGTGGACATTTGAGAGAGTCTATAGTGTGATCTGAAGGTAGCTGTCACTTTTGTGGAGTTTGTAGACATTTGAGAAAATTTTCAATGTAAGCCTAGGGCAGCCACCACTCATGTGGGCTTTGTGGTCCTTTGAGTTTGAAGTATAAACGGAGGCAGTCTGCTCCTATGGAAAAGCCACTGGAAGAGTCTCAGGCCTGACAAGATTGCTGGATGCGGCAGGGATCTCAGGGAATCACCAGAGTGGGGTGAACAGTGTTAGACATGTTAATGGAAAGTACCAATATCAGTGTCATGGCTGAGCTAGCCTCATCTCACTCCATTGCCACCTTGCTTTCAACTCTTTGTACTTCTTTTCAGCATGCTTTCTGCTGCCACAGAGGCTTAACATAAACCATTTCCACTTTTTGAAACTTTTTCTCAGCACAGCTTCTCTTCAATTAGTTAACTCCTAGGTATCCTTCAGATCTCATCTCAAATATCACTTCCTTGGAAAAACTTTCTCTGACCCTTCTCTTTTAGTATATGCTTCCACAGCACTGTGCCACATTTATTCAGAGTATTATCTAAGCATTATCTACTCCACCGAATAGCAAGCTCCACATGAGCTCACATTATACCATTGTGAAGCCAGTATCTCCCATGGCACCTGACGTATGATAAGTGCTCTATATTTATTAGTTGAATGTATGAGTGAATGAATGAATAAGTGGATATGCCAAGGAACTTCATTGTCACCAATATCTCTATCATTCTTATCTCTATCAATGACTGTAAAGCTTTTAAAAAAGTTTTTCCTCCTTTAAAATTAAAAAAATAAAAATTTGTGCATTTCTGCAATATATAGACTATAATAATGAAGATAATACTTTGAAGACAGTTCCTTATTGTGAGCTTTTTTCCTACTTGTAATCTATTTTTAACCAGAAACCTAGGGCCGAAAAGCCTGGTAGTTCTGAGACAGCCTCTAGAGAATTATGAGTTCTAGGCTCTTCATTTATATGCATATTGTTTAAAGAAAGAAAGAACCAGAGGCTTACAATATGCTCTTTCAAACACGACTGTTTGAAAACAATGGTCAGGACATTTAGTTTACTTCCTAACGGATGAGATTTAAATAAAAACACATGAATTCTTGGGAAATTAAAATTGTTGAAAATTTAGAAGGGATGAAGAGTTGACCACTAATGATAAAACCCCCAGGAAATTGATTAGGTTGGTATCCAGTCGCAGTTTTTGTGATTGGAGTTGAGAGTAATGCTAAATTTGGCCTATAATGCATATTCCTACATAAATTCCATTATGTGAAAGGTATATAAAAATATTGAATGCATTGCATGCTTTTCTTTAAACTCAGAGTCTGATTCCAAAGTTTGGAAATGTCTGATATTATTCTTCAGTGAAAGAATAGTATGTCACAAAAGCCAGCTTTTTACTAGCATCAGTACCTTATTAGTTAAATTACTACCTGGTCATTATCTCATAATTTCAATCATCTTATAAGTAGAAATTTATTATCCATGACATTGCAAACATCTAAACATAAGTTCATTTGAAACTATGAACTTAAATGTTTTTACATTTTCTCAAATTATTTTTTAATTTTAATTATTTTAATTTTTAATTTTTTTTAGGTGAGGCAATCCTTGGTTGACCTCACAGATTGCAAGAATCTTGTTAGCTTACAATCCCTTATTTTACTTTATTTTTTTTTTTTTATGCCTACAGCACCTGGTCTTCCTAGTTGGTCTCCCATCCAAGTACTAACCAGGTCCGACCTTGCTTAGCTTCCAAAATCAGATGAGATTGGGCTTGTTCAGAGTGGCATGGCCGTAGACTCAAATTATTTTTAAATCTTAAATTATTATATATATCGTTGGATTTTTCACTGACTTCAAATGCAACCAAGGATTTCTCAGTGGTATTCATAATCTTTGGAAGAAAATGCAAGGTATTATGTAAAAGATTAAAAGCAAGTGAATTAGATTATATACATTAAATCTTATTTTTGGTGGGATGCTCCAAAGAGTTTTTATTGCTTTTTAATTTGGAAAACCTGTATAACTTTCTTGGCTTTCACATTCTTGGGAAACCTACTCCTTCCAAACTTTGAAAAATAACTCATTAGATTCTTTAGGCTCATAAAAAAGTATGTTGCCATAGTTTTAACACAATAGCTGATATTAGTTATTCTAAGAAATTAGAAATATTAATTATCTGAATATTTACAAAACAAGATAAAGGTATATTTCTATTTGTGTCTTCAAAAATGCTTCTTAGGTGGTATTTAAATGTCAAGAAACAAATTTAAAAGACAAAGTAAAAAGGATGTAGGAGTATAAGAAAAACGTGGAAAGAAAAATAGTTTTTCTTCACCTTTATTCTATTTGAAATCAAGTAGGTTGAGTAATAATGAACACTATATCAGTCAGAATTTTCCAAAGAAACAGAAACAGTCATAGAAAAAGAGCAAGAGAGAGAAAAAAGAGAGACCATATAGAAATATATGTCTATAGTCCATATTTATCTTTATTTACCTACCTATCTATATTTTAAAAGAAATTGTTTCACATGATTTTGGGGCTCATCTGAAATCCACTGGCTAGAAACTCAGAAAGAGTTGACACTGCAGTCTCAGGCGGAATTTTTTCTTCTCTGGGAAATCTCAGGTTTTTCTCTTAAGGTTCAGCTGATTAGATGATTAGATGAGACTTAAAGTCAACTGATTGTAGATGTTAACCACATCTACAAAATATTGGAATAGCAACACTTGATCAGTGTTTTATTAAGTGACTGGGTACAGTAGCCTACCAAAGTTGACACATAAACTAAACCATCATAAACACCAAGTTGCTTATTAGTCTCAGATTTTCTTATCTACCCATTGTTGACAATTCAATTCATATTCTTAATTTAAATTTCAAAATAAAGCAGTTTTGAAAACTCTGGTACTTGTGATAATTATCTTTTCTTCATTTAGTTGCTCATTGTTTAGTCATTTTTTAATTTATTGGTACATTCATCTGAGAATCAGAAAAAAGAAAAGAGTAAATAAAGTTTACTGAAGTTCACTCTATCCATCATGTGCTTAATTACTAGCTCAAGTATACAGGACCCCTTATACAATCTGGCAAAACTTACAATGCTTTCTCAAAATAATGTTTAAATAAAACAATATAACCGACAGAAACATCATTTATATTGAAATGTGACTAGCCAAATTTGTGATATAGCAATATATGTGTTTATTTATATATTAAATAACTAGATCTAGCTGTAGGTTTAATAGCTACCATAATATTACAATGGTGATGAGTGGAAACCACATTTTGAGATTCAGAGATAACTCTATTTCTATATATCTGTGATTTCTATTGTTGACAAAGTCACAAATACTGCGAATACCACTGTGATCTGTAGTGTACATTCACAATTGAAAAAACATGTAGTTAGAGGTTAGTGGACAAAAACAAAAGATGTGATGCTTTCCCAACCAAGTTCAGAGACTTCTGGTTAAAAACCAGTCCACTGATGAGTAAAAAGTGATGGGTTGACCAACTGAGACTTGGAGATTATCTATGGATTTAGTTTCTCAAATTTTGCCCTGATGACAAGAATAACGATAGCAATAGCTAACACAGCAATTATTAAGTGCCAGGCATTGTTCTAAGTTCTTTATATATGTCACATCACTTCATTCTTAGAAAAACTCCATGAAGTAAGATTTTACAGATGCATAAGAAAGTGAAGTAACTTGCTTATAGTTATACAGTTTTGTAAGTGATAGAATCAAGTCCATCATGGTCTTTTAACTATTGTGCTATATAATTGGAGCTAATTTCTTTGTATTTGCCTGAATTTTGTGGCAAATGGCAAAATTATATGAGAAATTTTTTAATAAAAATTTATAAAATTCATTTGAATATTGATAAATTAGCATAAAGGATTTATTGTTGCCTATCTAATTTACAAATTTTTGAAACTAAATTGTTAATGTCAGAAACACAAGAAAGAGAAAACTCATGCTTACAAAGAAAGTCTGTGACTGTTAACTATTACCAGATTTGTTTTTTAGTGCAAGCTGTTGGTGGTTGCAAATGTAAGAGTTTGAAATTTCTTTATAAGGTTAAAACATTTAAAAATTTATTGTTATATGGTTGCTTGACTCTGTTGGAATTCTAGAACCACTTTATTGTAAAAATGTCAAGGTCTTAGAAGTTTTAAAGATTGAAAATTTAGGATAATTAAAATGTTAAAACATGGCTACTATATTTAAATATTAAATATATTTCAATTCTAAAAAATTTACAAAAGGAACAACATGTACCAACTTTTCAACAGGATTAAAAATACTTTTTTTTTTCTGAAAAATTTAATGAGTTTAGGATTACTATTTTAGAATACACAGAAATTTAGATAACTCTTGATTTTCCAGAGAAAGAGGATATGAGATTGTGTGAGGATTCATATATAGTGGTAAGCCAAATTAGTATTTAATATTAATACGAACATTCTTCTTTATCAAAACATGAGTTAAGCTTCTAACGAGTAGGTAAATTTTTTAAATGGGATTAACTTCTTCGTATATTAACCTCTTCATATTGTCAAAACAGAAAAATTCAGATAAAAACAGAAAAATCAAATGCTTGGATCCTCCAAATATTCATAATTATAATAGATAATATATTTATACAGTGAAAATATTATTAAACCATTTTCTATGACAATAGAATGGACAAACCAGTAGGAAAAAAGAAAATAGAAAAAATAGAAACATGCCCAGTTCTTTATTCCTTTATAATTAAATTTATCATTATTGTGAAGACTCAGTAGGAAAAGAGAATTTAATTAATTAGTTATAAGCATTTTTTCTAATTATCAATGATAACTAATGCAAAGGAAAGTTTACATGTTGTTTAACAATATAAATGTCAGTTTGAAACTCTGAAACTTTAGGCAGTATGTTGTAAGAGCATTTGACCATTTATTTAATAAGACATAGATCACTGTTATAAAATTAATTTATAATGGATATTTAGATATCCAAGTTCGTCTTTCTACATATAACCAGTTTTATCTTTTTTGTCTAAGTTTGTAACCCCTGAGTTGTTTTCATGCCAATGAGCAAGTTGTTTCATAAATTGATGGCATGTTGTGCAAACTCAGAAAGTACATTTTAAATATTATCTGAGCTTCATTTTATATGAGCTTAATTGACTATTTACACACTCTTTAGTAGAAAGAGAAAATTGGTTTCACAATGGGCAAATACTATTTGTTGAATAAGTGAATGAATAAATCAGTGAGTAAGATAAAGAGGAGCGAAGTTCTGCCAACCACAACTTCTTCAGTATCCTTTGCTTTTGTAAACTGCTATTATCATGGATTTGCTTATATCTTGGATTTTACTTTATTCTTTATAGTCTAAATTAAAGTTTTTTAAATTCCCATTAAAATATGATTATTCTGTTCTAGGAATGAAATGACTTATGGGAATTTTACAAATTGCATGTCTAGGTCTCATTTAATCTCTATATCCTCTTAAGAAACATTTGAAAAAATAGGCATAAAGAATCAAGTAAACTTCCCAGATAAATGAAGAGATTTACATGAAAGGGAAAGGGGTAATTTCCTTGCTCTGAGTACCGCAAGCTAACCATTTCTTAATAGCATGGAAGACCAATTTTTTAGAGTCCCTGAGAAAGGGGAATGAGATCAATCAAGAACATAAACTTATGTGGGGCAATCAAGCACTCATAAAAACAGCTTAATGTAATGAATTTTTGTGATGTGGAGACTTGGGATATTTCATTCCTAATCCATCAGGAAAACCCTTTTATATGTTTGGAATATTTTCCCACACAGGCAAATAAAATCTTTTTTTAGACATCTTGTGATTTTAGAAAGTTAAATACAGTAATTGGACATTTTTTTTTAACTTTCCAAAATATTATATGCTTGATATCAACTATTAAGAAATGTGAACATATGTCTGTATGTAACGCTGTTTTAAATTTCTTAAATCCTTAATAATAACCTTTCTGCTCATTTTGTTTTATTTAAGAAATTGAGAGAACATAAGGAAAACTAAATCTATGAGGCAGGAGGGCAATTGGTTGAACTGGATACCAAAGATTAGAAGCAGCTGTGCTCAAGCACATAATTTTTGCCCTCTGTGGTTAGTTAAAATTTTTACAAAACTAAATGATGCTAGGCATGCATTCATGAATTTAAACTTCCTCCACAGTGCTTACCATATATTAAGTCCAGTAGGACTTTTTTTTAGTTAATATGTATGATTTTAGGGAAGGTATAACAAAAATGGGAGGAGTGACAATATCATCTTTGATTCTTGAATACGAGTGCAAATCTTATAAATTATAGGTAATTTGTAATCCATAAATATCACATCTGCACCTGTTTTTGAGTGATCCTTTAAAAAATTGAGATTAATATTCATACTTGAACTTGAGATAATTAGTATTTTGTTAATAAAGTTCTCTAGAAAGGTAAGAGATGGTAAAACAGTCCATTCCACTACCCCTGTAATATAATCTCTATATAATTCATATATTTAATATAACTTTTAATGTATGTTATCATGTTATCAATAATTTCTATCCTAGGTCATAAAAAATGCAAAAAGAGTTTTGCAATTTAGACAATTCCAAATAAATTCTCAGTTTTTTTTTACTTCAATAGAAGTGGTCAACTAAATTTTTTGAAGAGTTCTCTTGCTCTCTCTTAAAATGCTGGTAGAATATTATCTTAAATTAAATTAAATTATCTTTAGAGTTCAGAATTCCTGTATTTGATAACTGTTCACCGATTATCTTCCATGTACCAGAAACTGCATTGTGAACTTGCATTCAGAGATGAGCTAAATAACTTACTTGCCTTTAGGAAAACTTATAAACTGGAGTGCAGGAGGAAGACATGGAAGCAAGGGCTCCACAGAGGGAAAATATTCACCTAACTCTTCTTTGGACTATGTCATTGACTTAAATGTTTTTTTTTTTTTTTTTCTATCAGTATTCTGTAGTTAATAGCAATAACTTACCAAAAAGTGTTTTCATTTGTTCTCTTTGTATTTCTGATTATGGCAAATGAAACCATTTAGCATATCTAGGTTTAGCAGCAATTGCACCAAAGATTTCCATAGTACATTTGATATTTGTTGACCTTTATTGGAAAAAAAAGTAATAATTTGCTTTTCCCTTTATATTGTCAGGTGTGACATGATGAGTTATGGTGAATTCATGGATGATGTGTTGGATGTGATTCCATAAGAGGGAAAACGATTGTCAAACAGGCACACTGTGGAGTGGTACTTCTTTTGCCATCCCCATAAAGCCTCCCCAAATGTCATGCTCTACTCTAATAAGTGGAACAAGCAAGAAATCTATTTTTAAAATATGTTCACCTTACATTGACTTTCAGAGAGTTTTAGCTATAGAGATACTTTTCTGACTTTAGAAGAATAGGTAGAAAGATATAGGTAAGGAGAAGGGGCAAAAAAAAGTCACTCAGCCTTTAGTTTTTGGGAGGGTATAAGTATGAAATTAAAAAAGAAAATAAAACCCATTAAATTTCTAATCAGTTGTTACTTTAAAAGCTAGTTAACATTAAAATCTAACACACTATGTCTTGTTGATTATTACTTGGTTTATGAATAAAACATTTCTATTGAGAAGACATGCAAAATTGCCTCATTGTTCAATTTCCCAAGGCTGTCCAACTGAAGCAAAGGAGTGTTATTAATTATAAACTTGCAAGGTCATATTCCACAATAGGGAAAGCCCTGCACATTGTCCAGAAATGTTTCCATTCCAGCCTCTACAGGCATGGCCTTCTGTTTAACACTGACGGTAGTTTCTATATACTGTGAACTGCCAAAGACCTGCTTTTCTCTGCCACATAAAAATGAGCATTTGTAGAACAAAGAAATGGAAAGTCATCCCATGTTCATGGATTCATGGACTGGAATAATTAGCACTACCAAAAGCCATCTGTAGATTTAATGCAATCCCTATTAAGATTCCAATGTCGTTTTTACAGAAGTAGAAAAAACACTCCTAAAATTATATGAATCTACAAAGACCTCAAATAGCCAAAGAAATAATGAGAAAGAGGAACAAATAATGAGGCACACTTCCTGATTTCAAGCTCTACTATAAAGCTATAGTCATCCAAAGAGTGTGATAGCAGCATAAAAACAGACAAGTAGACTAATGAAACAGACAGAAATAAACCTAAGCATATATGGTCAACTAATATTTGCCAAGAGAGCCGAGAATACTCAGAAGAGAAATGACAGCCTCTTTAATAAATGGTGCTGGGATAATTGGATATTCACATGTAAAAGAATGAAACTTATACCACTAAAAAAAAATCAACTCAAAATGAATTAAAGATGTAAATGTAAGATTTGATAAAAAAAAAAAAAACATAGCAACAAAACTCCTTGAAATGGGTTCTGGTAATGAATTTTTTAAATATGATATCTAAATCATAAGCAACAAAATAAAAAATAAATAAGTGGGACTACATCAAACTAAAAAGCTTCTGCACAGCAAAAGAAACCATCAACAAAGTAAAAAAATAAATCTAAGGAATGGGAAAATATTTTCAAACTTCATATCTGATAAGGGGTTAACATCCAAAATATAAAAACTCATATAACTCAGTAGCAAAAAACACACAAATAACCCAATTAAAAAATAGGCAAAGAACCTAAATAGACATTTTTCCAAAGAAGATATATGAAAGGCCAACAGGTACATGAAAAGATGCTCAATATCATTAGTCATTAGAGAAATGCAAATTAAAACCACAATGAGATATTACCTCACACTTGTTAGAAAAGGCTCACATCAAAAGGACAAGAGAAAAAAAGTACTGATGTGAATACAGAGAAAAGGGAACCCTTGTGCTCTGTTGGTGGGACTGTAAATTGGGACAGCTACTATGGAAAACACTATAGAAGTTTTTCAAAAAAATTAAAAATAGAACAACCATATGATTCAGTAATTCCACTTTCGAGTATATATCTGAAGGGAACAAAAACGCTAATTTGAAAAGATATTTGCACCCATGTTCATTGCAGCATCACTGTCAATAGCTAAGACATGGAAACAATCTGTCCATCGATGGATGAATGGATAAAGAAGAAGTTGTGGTATATATACTTATACACACACACACACACACATATATGCATATACACAGATATATACACACACGTATATATACATGTATATATATACATAATGGAATATTATTCATCCATAAAAGTTGAGCAGATTCTATCATTTGGGACAACATATTTGGACCTTGAAGGCATTATGTTAAGTGAAATAAGTCAGACAAATACTATATGATTTTACATAAATGTAGAATCTAAAAACTAAAACTAAAACTAAAACTAAATATCTGAACTCATAGAGAGAAAGAGATCACACTTGTTACTGGAGGTGAAGGGTGCGGGGGGGGGGGAATTTAAGGGAGATGGTCAAAAAGTACAAACTACCAGTTATAAGATAAATAAGTACTGAGTAATTATCATAAGAAGAAAAATGTTTTTCCTTTCTTCTTTTCTTCTTTTTTATTGTATCCATATAAGAAAGTGAATATTAGCTGAACCTATTGTGATAATCATTTCAAATTATATGTAACCATTATGGTGTATGCCTTAAACCTGTACAGTTTTAAATGCCAATCATTTTTCAATAAAACTAGAAAAAATGTGCATTTATCAAATTTGATTTAGGATGTCATTTGAAATAGTGGAGTGATATATGAAAGAACGTATGGTGTCTTGGTTAAAACACAATTGCAACAGTCTTTTTTTCTTCCTATCTTATAGTGCTATGATAAAAAATAAACTTTTAGGTAATCCAAATGGAAAACATAAGGAATATATGATAATATTACATCAGGCAAAGTGAATCAGCAAACAAAACAACAACTCAAAACTTTAGAATTCATGTGCATAGTTCTACGACTTTTAGAAAATAGTTTATATTCTAAATTTTTTGTCTGTAAAAATTTACCTGGCACAGTGGTGACTTTGGTTACATATGGGAGAGGAAACAATGTTCCATCACACATGTTACTTTTTATTTTAGGATTTTTCAATGTAAAACAATGAGAATAATAACACTTTTACTACATTTACAGTGTACTGTAAATAACATAGTATGTCAATTGACCACTCAATGGTGCCGTAAATAGAATAGTAGTTATTATCCTACTCACTGTGTATTTGTTAAAAATGAAGCTTGTGAAAACATAATTTGTGAAAAGTAACAATTTGCCAGAGATGGTTCTCATACCCTATTCATGACTTGGATTTTTCTCACCATACTACACAGTAACACTTTGATATAACTGGATGTCAAGAGCTTAAGATGAATTGACTGGAATCATAAAGTAAATGAGTACAGTTTTAAAGTCTAAACTATTTGATTTATTTACCTGAAAGTAATAGGGTTGTGCAACATTATCATTAAGTTCTGTGTCCTAAGATTCTGTGATTCTGGAATGTCAGAAGGAGGCTAAAGTATTTTCCTTTCTGCAGTGAACATCCTCAATCTCTCGCTTAACTGTTCACTGGTCTATGTTATAACTTGAATGCAGGATTTCTCTTTTTACGTGAGGGACTGCCTCGCATGGATGCAGGGGGAAAAAATCTCAGTTGCCTCTGAGCTACTGAGGGGAGGGAAAAATGGATGGAAAGTCTCGAAGCTTTCCCTTATCATCCACTGAATGAGGCAACTCATCTATAACCTTGAAAATCATCAAAACGTAATTGACCCTCCAAGTGGTAATGGTTAAAGCTGTCTTTGTGGCATATTTTTCTTTATTAAACATTTGTTACTTTGTTCTTTTTTATGTAGAGCAGAATCATTGGGAGAGTATGAACATAGTTTACACTCAGAAGGGTGTTCTAGCCACCTCTCTAAATTTGTGCTACAAATGTGTTTTGTTTGTCTTATTTTCATAGAGAAAGGTGAAGTTCAATCCCCCTTTGGAGTAATGCACAATTGATGAGGACAGCCGGCACTCAATACTGGTTGCCCTGGTAACAGCATCTCAAATCTTACACTAACATCTGGTGTTCTTAAGCTTAACAGCTGGTTGTCTACAGAAAAATTTGAACAAGGAGTTGAAACACAAGTGGGAATACCACAAAATAAAAGTGGATGCCTAAGAGGATTAGCAAGAAATAACTAAAACTAAAGCAGGAAATTAGATGCAAGTTGCAAAAGACAGAAATGTATCAGGAACTTTTTAAAAATAGTAAAAGATAATGTCCCTAAAAATGAAAATGAAGACTATGGGTTTAAGTTTTGCATTATTTTTATAAGAAAATTAACCAAAATGTTAGAAAGATGAAAAATCAAGATTAATTTTGGAGAATTTGGATTAAAAGAAACAAACTTTTTTGGAGTCTCTCAAAATCCTAACAGAAGTTGCAACCATAATTATCAGTTCAGTTAAAGCTCTTGAGAATTAATGGCAGGTGTTTGAAGATTAGAAAATGCTCAGGCCTTCCCCTAGGAGTGGTTGACCAATAACTTTTAGCTTCTTATTGCTATTCATTGAATTAAACATATTATCATCATATTTAAATGATTTGAAGCTATTTTCATTTTTGAGAAGGTTGTTTTTACTTTATGGACTCACTGAATACATATTGACATTAAAGTAATGTTTATTTTAGATCATAACCTTAATACAAATAAAGAATTTCGGCATCAGCATTACTCTTCATTTTTAAGGGCACAGGATCTAATTATTTACAAAAAGTTGTTAACAGAGAGTTGTAGTTATAGTACTTTACCTTCATCTCTTAAGTTGGAAAATTTATTAAATTTCCAATTTCTGTAGTTAAAAAATATTCCTGTTATACCTACTTTATTCAGGGTTATATCAGAATATCCATATAGAAATAGGTCCTCTCCCATAAGAAAACTGACCAAAGCTAAGCAGAGGCTTTTTTATCATTTAAGATATAATCACAGAAAGTTAAATAAAACTACTAGGTTAATCGAGTGTAAGATTTATTCTGAGTAGATTTAATAGGCAGAATCAGAAAAACTGAATAGGAATGGAAAAGTAATTCGACTTTTACTTAATATAGGGATAAACAGCTTAGGAATTTGTTTCCAAAATGGAAAGAACAGCTCCTGGAGGTCATAATTTCTTCACTGGAGCCAAGGCTGGATGGCCACTCTTCAAAGATGCTGAATAAAAGATTCATGTTGAGTTCAATAACTGCTAAGCTCACATCTGAATCTAAGATTTAGTTTTCTTGTTTAGGCAATGCCACACTAAACATGCAGTTATTTCTGAACATGTATTTTTGTTTAATGGTATTTAGAAAAATAAACAGATAATTGACTGCATTGTTTTCCATTTAATGCAAACGTTTTCTTATATGTTAAGACATATCAATTATTCTTTACTTAAAAGACATATTTTTGGAGAAAATTATAACACTAATAATTTAAAGGAATAATTAAGTCACTGACTTCCACCACCCAGAATTAAAAGTTTTTAATGATTTTCCATATTTGATTAAAAAGTAAAATGTTAGAAATTAACATATTTAACTTAATCATTAAGAATGCTCTGAACACTGCTTCCCTTCCCATCTTCAACAATCTCATCCCCTACTCTCTTAATTACAAGGTTTTGTTAGTCTCCTTTCACACCTTTTGAATGACTCCAATTTTTATCTTTTTGGGGGAAGTTTAAAGAGAAATAGGAAAGTTATGAAGAAGAGATGATTCCGATTGACTCAGTGAGTACAGATGTAAATATGCAACATTCATGATACCAGAAAAAATCCAGAAGATGTTATGCAACAAATGGGAAATGTCTGGAGTTTCAAGGGACAAGTTTTAGTCATTATTGTTTAGAATGCCATTTTCACAAGATAGTCAAAACCATAGAAGTTTTCATAGAATTCTGGAGTGAAAGATTCTACAAAAATAAAAGTAATTGAGGCCAGAGCTGTTTAGAGCTAGTACGTTAGAAAGGTGAGAGAATGAAGAGGACCCATTTAAGACAAGATGAAGAACCAGGATGATGTGTGCTAGAAGCTGAAGAGAAAATGATTGCCCTTTATGGAGAATCGCTTTCTACAAAAAGAGTAGAGAATATGATCAAGGATAAAGCTTTGAACTGAGCTCTTAGAAGGTTAAGTATGGCCAGAAGTAATGATGAGTTTTTGCACATGGATAGCATCAGATTTGAGGTTAAATGGTGAATCAAGGAATAAATGAACAGCCAGAAAGAGGAGACTACATGCATGAACTACTCTTTCAAGAAATTTACCAGTGACAGAGAATAAGCATAGCTACAGATTTTGTTTTTAATAAGAGTTTTGCAAGGGAAAAATTTGCTATTAGATGGGAAGAAATAAAAGATACAGTATCTCTTTCTAGTTAAACTCTCACTAGTCAAACTTAGGAAAACAGTTTATTCAGGTAGTGGGGCAAACTTTTATAAGAGAAAGGAAAAACAATTAGAGGAAAAAGAATCTGTAGGTACAGGTAAGGAGGAAAAGGTCCTCTGTAAAGCCAGATGTGAAAAACTATGTTTTCAAAGTATAGCTATTCATTCATTCATTTATCGATTTATTTATTCACTATCAATTATATGGGAGACACGTTTCTAGATGTTGGAGCTACAGTCATAAACAAAACAAAATAAAAAAATACCTGCCCTTATGGTACTTATACTTTAGTGAAGGGACAGACAATAAACAAGTAAACAATTAAAATATGTATCATGTCAGATTGTAAGAAATGCTATAAATAGAGAAAAATAAAGTAGCAAAGGAGGCAAGGGAGCAGTAGAGTGTGGTGTCAGGGAGGCCTCGGTGAGAAGGTGACATTTCAGCAAATATGTGAAGGAGAGGAGGGAAATGGCCATGTAGCTCTCTGGGGGAAGAGCCTTCCAGGCTCTTCCAGGCACCCTCAGTTCGAGGGTGCCTGTTGTGTAGGAATAACAGCCAGGAGATCAGCATAGCTGGAGTTGGGTAAGTCAAGTGGTGTAGAGTAAGAGATCAGCACAGTGTCCGATCATGTCAAATAGAAGGGCCTCAGGCTTTCGTGCTGAGTGAGATGCAAAGCCAGTGGACAATTTTAGTAATTGACAGGATCAAACTGTCATTTCGACAGGCTCACAAGAGCTGCTGTGCTGAGAATAAAATGGAGTAGGAGAATGCTGGGATGGAGGGGCAAGGACAGAGTAAGGATGGTGAGAGGAGGTTGGAGCTGACTGGATTTGGTGGTGTATTTGAAGTTAGGAGGGAAAGAGGAATCCAGGATGGCTGCAAGGTTTCTGGCCTGACAACTGCCATTATAGACTTATCATTTACTGAGATGGGAAAGACTGCTGTGAAAAAGAAATAGAATAGCATTTGTAATATTATTGATCTCCAAAGGATCATTGCTACCTATATGGATTTTCAAAATACTTATGTATCTACTAGGACCTTTTTGACATTTCAGTTTGGAATTTTTACAGTTCAAGATATGTTTCACATTGTTTTTCATTGTGTTGGAGCCTCACACACAAGTCATATAAAGTACTTAACACAGATCAGGACACAGAGTAAACATTCAGTGAATATTAGTTATTATTAGAACTTTTTGTATTGCCAGGCTGTGTTAACAATGTTGATGTTCTTTCATATTTATCAAATGTCTGGCCTGGATATCTAGTTTGTTCTATTAGACAGAAACAAATAATAAAAAGAGGTAGGATCATATTATTTCTATAATGCAAAAAACAAGCAGATTAATGAAAAGTAGCTCATGGGAAATTAGTAATTTTTTTTTTTAGTTGTAACAGATAGCTTATTAAAAAGAAAACATAAAACATAATGTATTTTAGGTAATTTTCTTCATTCCATAGATGAAAAGCCAGAAGCTCATTGATGTTAAGTGATATGTGCAAAGTCTACATGCTAACTGATGGCAGAGTCAGGACTTGAACCCAAAATTCAGTCTCCTAGTCTTCAGCTACTTGGACCACACTGTATCTCTTTTGTTCAAATGCAAAAACCATTTATACGGAGATTCTATGTATTTTCAAGCAACTGTTTTTATATTTACCAGAGCTATAATTTTTTTTTTTTAAATCCCCTGATTGTGCCTTTATTTGATGTATGGGCAGAAAATAAATAGAAGTCATAGCAGTGTGACCAGAGCTGTCATAGTCAAAACAGTCTCCCACCCACAGAGCAGAGATCTAGAAATGTGTAAGTAATTCAAGTCACCTGGTACCATGGGCTCTCCAGGTGTCTGTAACACACACCCTTTACTGGTAAATGGTTTCCTGGTGTTTCGTTTAGTCCCAGTGTCACTGCATAAAGAAGGAAATCTCAGACATCAAAGGAAGAAAGATTAAAGGATCCCAGCACTTTAGAAACGAGACCTCGTCAGCTCTACCGTTTACTCTCTTGTAGTGTTCCTCCTTGTCCAACCTCAAGCTAAGGGACCAGGAGAGCGCGCACAGATCTGGTAGGCAGATGTTGGGCTGTGTGTTCACTATACTACAAGTTGCCATCTGTACACATGTACACACAAGGCTAGGAGCAAAGAAAGTAGTTTGAGTTGATACTGAAACAGAGGCATCAACTCGTACAGAGATCTGGAGAGGATAGGATGCCCTGATCAGTGTTTTTTAAGGCCTTTTCGTGCAGTTAGACTCCGATACCAGCATGAAATCTGCTTTGGGTAAGGATTAACCTCTGTTTAAAACTCCGTCCATCCTGTCAATCAAATAGGTGGCTTCACAGCCATAAATTTAGAAGTGCCTCAAGTAATACTAAAATAAATCCTTTTTCTTTTGATCGTGAAGTAAACCAGTTAGACATTTAATTACTCTATGCCGGGCACTGTGTGTCAGACCCATGATAGGAGATCTCTCGAGTTCTGGTGTTTTGGGAGTACAGACTTACACAGTTTACTAGTTTCCTCAGACATGCTAGAAAAGAGATAAGCTTAGCTAGCAAAGTAAAAGGACCGATTTTCAGCAACAGATAAGATTCTAATTTACATGGCGATAATTAAGCTGACAAAGTGCTTTTGCCTCCTTTTTCCTTTTGTTGTTGATTCAGGCAATAAACCTGTGAGGTAGAGAAAGCAGGCACCTCCTATTAGTCCACTTTGTTGAAATGTATAACATCCCTGATTGAACTAGCAAAACCTGTAACCAGAAAATAGTGGAATAAGCAATTCTTATAGCACAATGGTGCTCAAAGTGCGGTCTCCAGACCAGCAACATCGACATCACTTAGGAACTTGTTAGAAACGCAGACTCTCAGGCCCCACTTCAGACTTAAATGAATCAGAAACTTTGAGGCTAGAGCCCTGCAGTCTTTGTTTTAACATGTCCTCAAGGTGATTCTGATGCAGGGTAACGTTTGAGAACCAGTGGTCTGGTAATGACTTCGGAGAGCGAAACCTGGGTTCTGTTTCTGGCTCCAGTACTGCTGACCACAGGTCACTTACAAGTCACTTACAAGTCACTGAATGTCTTCTTCACCTGGAAGGCTGAAGTTAGCCATGCCTATCCAGAACCTCAGCGAGTTTGAGGCAGGGGTTTATTTTGGAGTGATGGAAATATTTTGGAACTAGATGGGGGTAGTGGTTGCACAACATTGTGAAGGCACTAAATGCCACCGAATTGTTCACTTTAATGTTGTTAATGTTATGTTAGGTTAATTTCATATAAATAAATTTTTTAAAAATGCCTGCCCACCTCACCTCCCTAATCGGATGAGAGAATGTGTGTGAGAGCTCTTTGCCAACCAGAAGGGGCTATGCAGATGTGAGTTTATAAAAAGGCTGTCCAGCGAATAAGTATCCTTAGCTACTTTTATTTTTCCTGAAAAACAGAGAGCTCTGTCATTTCAATTAGGCAGATATTTAGCAAGTGCGGCCAAACAAAGTGGCATTCTAAAGAAAACATTTTATCTTTATTGTACCTTTCAAGTAGCTGTTATGGGTGAATTTGGAGTGGGATGAAGGAAACACTACCTGCAGCTGATGTGGTTAGTCTCAAGGGATACACTCCTACACCTCCGTACGTGCACTCCAGTTATTCCAACCCCCCAGCCACAGAAAAAATAAACAGACTCCACATACTTAGAAAATTTTCATTCAGTTTGATATCAGTTCTATTTCCCCTTGTTCATCCATTCCAAGATAATAGAATTCCTGTGAGCTCTCCGAAAAGATGGGTTGAGAATAAGTGTGTCAGCACCACCTGGGGTGTGACTACTCACAAAAGCAATGACTTGTTTCTGCCCTACACAAGTCTTCAAGGGCAAGACTTTATCATTTCATCTTTACCACCCCTACGATGCTTACATTAGTAGCTCTTCAGCAAATGGTCAAGAGTGGCAGTGGCTCAGAATCGGTGTTTTCCTCTGGGCTCCTGGGATAATTTGCTCTCTAGAGATGTGGAGATCAGAGGTGAGAGCACTGACTTAAAGTTAATGAACTCACGGCTACCCTCTGTGCGGTAGATTATAGAAGCTCAAAAGTTTACTCACTCTCAGAGGTCTTGTCAGCCTGATGCAGCCTTATCCGAAGTTGCCTTTTCAACCTCTCCAAGGTGAGGATAAAATCAGGAGAAAATTTTGATTCCGTGTTTTCAGGATGCTGCCTGTGCTCTGTGTGTGGAACCAAGTGATTTCAGATTATGTTTGGAGTTGGCTGCTCCTTGCAGATTAGTTTCAGAGTTCTGCCTATGTTGCAGGCATTCTTTAGTTTTATTTTCATGGAAGTTTTAAATATACACAAAAGGAGAAAATAGTATGGGTTAAGCCCTAAGTTTCCATCCCATAGCTTCAACAATTTTTATCTCATGGCTAATCTTGCTTCAGCCACATCCCCCAACTCATCCCTGCTTTCTGCAGAGCATTTTAAAATAAATCCTACACATTGTTATTTCATCCACAAATATTTCAGTTATTTCTTTTAGAGACATGAACTTTTAAAAAATAATTGTAATACTATTATCAAAAGTAAACATTAACAATAATTCCTTAATATCATTAAATATCTAGGAAATAGAATTCTTGAATGCTCTAGTTTTGGAAATTACCAAGGAAAAGTTACTACAATTAAAATTTGGGATTTGCAGTAAAGATCAGTGATTGGTCTCCATAGGTTTGTAACGTGACACATCGATAAAGTGCCCAGGCAAATTGTATAATCTTGAAAAAAGCATATCTGCGAAGTATATGCAGTTTCTAGGAGCCTGCTATTTTCAGAGTTTCAAGAAAATATGTACAGTTAGTTTGTAAACGAGCTCTAGTAACTGTGGTATCTGTTAGCTTTTGCGCTGGTGAGATGGTGAATTTAAAGATCTGCTGGGCTGAGGTTATGTGGAGAGTTGCTAAACTCTGGTGAGAAATATGAAAAGCTCATCTTTACCACACCCAGGTTATGCACCCAAATTCCCAGACAATTTTTGTATTATTTTCGGCAGTCTGTCCTCAATGAAAACCATATCACTCTATCCCTGGAAACACATTTTTGCCTTTGACTATGTATTGTTTGAGGTCTCAGCAGTGAACCATCCAGACAGCAGGGCATGGGTGTGTATTATAATCCCATCTCTGTACATGCAAACATGTTAAATACAAACATTAGTAAACAATGGAAAGATCCCCCTGCAGATATTACCAGGACAGAACACTGGATGCTAAATAAAGTTCTCCCTAGAGCTCTCCAAACATATGTGGGCAGTTGTGACATAGACCTAATTTGTCACAACTTCTTAAAGAAGTCTATTGCTTTGAAGACAAATGCCTTTATGTCCAGTTGCTGTTAAATAATATTATTATTATTATATACTTAGTAAGTGGCTGATTACTCTTTCAACTGATTCATTCTATGAAACTGTGTTTTAAAGATTTGTGATTTCTCTTTGGAAGATTCTCAGAAAGCAGACTGGACTTTTTATCAAATGTGCTGTTATTTATTAATATTTCTGTAAAAGAAAGGCATTCTAATGTTTCTTGGAATCATCATTTGTAAGTTGTAAACAGTTTTCAATATACCATTTATAAAAGTTCGGCCCTAGTTCTTGTTACTAAGTCTTATTTTGAGAGCTCATTCTTAGCTTTTCCAAACCATCCTGCTTAAAACCCCAAGCAGAATTTGATCAGCGTGTATTAGGAGTGTGCTCAGGGATGGGAGATGAAAAGCAGCACATGACCAGATCCTTACGCTTTTGATCTGCCTTCAGAAAAAAGCCTGGTTAGTGTTGGGTTTTATAATAAAACTCATTTCATTTAACATTAAAATGGAAACGACTTGTTTGTGTACATGAAGTTCTGGTGATCGCATTTAAACCCAGGAAATGTTATAGTCAGACCATAATCCATCCTGTCTGATACCTGCTGTGCCCAAGTAGGGCTGTGTCTTTCCTATCCCTGAAGAACAAGGAAATCCAATCGCTCTAGACTCTAGATTGTGCAGCTAAACTGTATAGGAGTCTTGTAGAGACTTAACCTTTTCAAACCCTAAGTGATATCCCTGCCTAGAGTCAAAACATGTACCAAACATGTAACTTAGGAAATTTTACCGAGAAGCTAGGGTTCCTTTTTCTTGCCTCTTTGCCCAGGCAATGGGCTTATATCATCCTTCCTCAAATACCAAATACAAATCTAGACTGGGCTGAATAAAATCCTTTGCAAATTTCTCTAAATTCTTAAACTTGGGAACAGGGCCAGAAAAACAAATGGCTGTCTCTAAAATTGCAAAGTATGGGCATAATGAGGAGAGTTGGATAGGTATGTACAAGAATCATAGACATGATTTAAAAGGAACTTGGTTCTAAACCTATAAACACTGTGCACTTTTTTTTTTTTTTTGATAAAAATTGACATGCCAATGAGATTTAGCTAATTTCACCTGGCTGGTGAGAACCCTGTTTAACTCAATTTGTTTAGTATCATAAATGAATTAAACATCAAATAAATGTGCTGATGGTAACATTCCATGGAGCAAACATTTGGAAAAAGTTCTTCAGTTGTTACATTCTAGTTGTCATTTTGCTGTGACTAAGGAGTACCAACAAAAGTAATCCCATTAGTATTCCATCTACGTATCTCTAAGATGTTAAAGAAAGCCGTCATGAGTTGCTCACCTTCTTGCTCCTTTGCAAAAATACCTCATGGTGATGGAGGTTAGCTATAAACACTATCAGATGTAATCCACCCATGAGAAAAATATTGAGAGACAAAGACAAAGAAAAGTTATAACAAAGTATTTTGGATGGAGTGTTACCAGCTTCATCTGATCCTCAGAAGTACCCAGTGTCATAGCTCCCACTCACCAAGAGGTTTAAATAATTTCCTAGGGACAATTAGGAAACAAGTAAACTATAGAGTTGCTGCTGTGAATGGCTACTAGGATAGCATCATTGCTGTGGCAGAGACTATTTATACCACTGAGAAACCAAAGAGCCCACTTTTCATTTTAGATAATTTATATGTGAAAATATCATCAGCTACAAGGATGTAATGTAAAGGTACTGATAATAGTTCTTGAAAATGTGAATCTGAGCTCAAACTGAGGAACTTGTAGCGATGTTTTTGGATAAAAAATTACTCAGCACCCAATCCCCTTTCTTCTTAAACACATATGTTGCCCTTAGCTATATAGTTGTACATTATAAATGATTTATGCAAGTCTTAGCTAAGTTTTAAAAATCTGTTTCAAAATATCTACAAAATTACCTCTTAATTTCCAAGCTCCTTCTTTTTACCATCTCCTGATAGGTACTTGTGTGAGCACTTTTGTTGATTCAATGGTACAAATATCCAACCACTGTGGCAATAAAATCTCATTCATTCATTGCTGGGCAAAACGTGAACTGCTAAATTATTCCAGGCGTATGTGACCACTGGGGATACAGAGATGAAAGATGATTTCTGTAATCAAAAATACGAAGAAGGCAGATGACAAATTCAACAGTGTAATCCATATCATGGTACAGATAAGCATGAGGTGTTAGCAGGGTGCAAGTTAAATGAGACCTCCACATGAACTGGGAGTGTGGAGCCAGCCTGGAAGATTTCCCCAAAGTAAAGTCACTTGATATGATCTCCGAATGATGAGTTGGAAGTATTCTGGTGACGAAGTGAATGGAGAAAAGGTGTTCTTGGTAGAGGAAAAATGTTTGCAAATGTACAGTCATGAGAGAGTGTGGCTGACTCTCTCATGTTCAAGTAGTCACATATAGCTGGAGTGCTTAATTCAAGGGCTGGGGAGGTACATAGGGATCATATACTATACTAAGAACAGAAATATTTTCTGGTCATCTTTATTGTAACATAGCTGTCTTCTTTGGTTAAAACAAATAGGCAAACTAAAACAAACAGGACAGATTTCAGATAGCATTTCAAACATAGTTTTAGAAATGCTTTACTATTATATGTGAGGAGAAAAATTTGAAAAGTATATAGGATTACAGATTGGCCTTAGCAAAGTTGTATAAACACTCTATTAATCATTTGGCTAATGAATTTTGTTCAATTTGTTTGCCTAGACTTCCTGTTAACCAAATTAGAACTCAAATTATGTGAGCCAGGCAGGACACATCCACACCAGTCTTGGGGTGCAGGGCGACCTGCACTCCACTTCTCTTTCCCACTCTCCCTGCCCCATCTCACACTTAAATCCCCATATTTGCTGTTGGAATATGGGTGCAGACACAGAGGTGTTAGATTTCAATGCCAGTACATATAAGGATCTTTAGTAATGGATAAGGGCCGACGAAAAAAGCAACGGGCATACAGAGGTGCACACTCTTTGCACAGGCTGAAAGAATCGATGGGATGAAGGTGAAGTGATTTAAGCCCAGAGACATGATTTCATTCTTTTTATCTAGTAACAAATCATCTGCCCTCTCTTGCAGTATGAAGAAAGCAGATGTACCGGGCTGTGGGTGGTGTGGGGGACCAATGGCTTCAGTGTGTTTTCTTTGCAGTTACTTACACATTGAGTATGTCATTACAAGATGCACCACACTTCTGAGACTGAGCTTTGAACACTAGGGTCACACAAACCAAAGGATCTGTCTTCTGGCCTATAATTTTCTCCCTTCCCAATCCTCTAGCAAAGCATTTAATTAGAATTTTTTGTTGGAAGTAGGTTATAGACCAATGAATGATATCTTACTCTTTGCTATGTTGTTCGTTACATATCAATTCCTTTGTCCTTGTGTGCTGACTTCCCTCCCTTCTTTCACACAATATTTTAATTTAAATTGGTTCATAGAAGTAGGAGGCTGAGAAGTAAGACCACGTGTGTATTGAGATATTGATTATATTTTGGAAAATCTTTTATTTTAATAAATAACATATGGTCCTATCATTACTATTATTAGACACTAAAAATAAAAACACAAGTTGGGGCTTTTCAATTCAATGGTCTTGTGAATGTCTGAAATAAATGAGTAACCCTGGCTGCTATAATTTCCTCTATCAGGAAGTCAAGCAACTATTCCACCTGGGTGCTTTACCCCTATCATTATGTTAAGGATGCAGACTGGTTCAAACTCTCTCAAACATAGTTTGTCCTGATCCTTGGAACCCAGAGGTGACAATATGTTGTGAGCAAGAAAGACAGCTACTGAAGTAGCTCTTGAACGCATTTGTGTCTTTCTACAATCTCAGAGTTACTGAGTGGAACCTTCTCAGATAAACCGATCAGGTACTCATGCAGGTTAACATGCAACATATAGAAAGTAGAAGTAGAGTCTTACATGGCAGAGTGAAGGGATGAAAGTCCTTAGAGTCTCCAAAGCGAGCTCTGTTGACTGGCGGCCCAGAGAGCTGCACGTCATTTCCAACACTGTGGCTACGACGGGTCAGAGGGTCAGTCTTCAGCTCTAACTCATTTGTTTGTGATGTTCTTGGGTCAGGTTTGAGCATCGTCCTTCTGAGGCGTTCAGCTTATATGGACCTTACAAGGTGGAATCCTCATGCTTATCAGCCCCTGCAGATGGGGGCTGACATTTCTGTGGTTTGGGGCATTCTGGTTATAACCTAAGGGTGTTCCCCTTCTGTGCAAGTTGGCATTACCGTCATGGCTCCCATGGAATCTATTTTGTGAAATCCAAAATGTCCTCATTTCTTTATGCTCTATGCACAATATAAGTGTACTGATGGTGCTCCTTGCATGAGCTTTTAGGTGAGATCTGCCTTATCGACCGAATATTCTAAATACGTAAAAATTAAACATAGGCACAAAGTACAGATCCTTACCCATTTTACAGGTTGGATAAACAGTGGCTAGAGATACCCAGAGAAGGAATCAAGCTGGGAAATGGGAAAAAAAAATTAGGATAGTAAAATATCTACTTATATGAGGTAACAGTCATTCTTTTCTCTTAGTAACAGACAAGCTCAGGGGTTAAAGTCTTTCATTCTATTGTACCTATAACTTGCATCTTCTTCCCTCCATATCTCAGCAGTATATAATATCATGATAATTCTAGTCAAGACTCTTCATAGACTTACTGTATATTTTTTTTCAAAATGACAGAGGCAGAAATAGATGAATTACTTCAGCAGAATTCTGTATTAGAACTGTGAACCATCTCTTTATTCTATTTGTGTAATCAAAAGGTTTCTTAGTTGATTGAGTAAACTTCTTTCTCTAATCATATAGATAATCATTTTGGACCATGTTTCTTCTCAAATAATTGCTTATTTTCCAAGCACACTGAAGGGATAAAATGCTGCCTGTCTTCTTGTTTATAGTTCTAAATTTGAATGAGAATAATTTTATATTTTCAAGCAATATTTACACAGGGTTTAAGGTAGTCCTTGAACAGGAATTGAGTCTTTTCATTGCAAAAGAATATTGAGGATTGCATGTTGCTGTGCTTATTTTATCTTCCCAACCAGAAAAGAAAGTAATCTTTTCAATTTTATCAGCTTCCATCAACTGTTTCCTCAAAATCAGAATAGAAAGTGGCAAGTAGCCATTTACTATTAGTCTAGCCTAATTCCTAGAGGAAATGAAAAAGAATTAAGTGAGATTAGAGAAGTGTACAGTTTGCATGTTCTATACTACATGAAATCAGCCAAGACAATAACCACTATCTCAAATAAATAATTGTTGGAACAATGGCTTGCTTATATATACATACATATTTTTGAATGTTTCATTGATAGACTGATTATGCTAATAAGGTGACATTATGAAACAAAAGAGAACATTTTTAAACAAAAAACTTCAGTTTGAATTTTCAATATTCTTGCAAGAAGCCCTGGCTCTAAGAAACCTACGTTCTTCCAAGCCCTCCTAATATAAAATCATGAGGTATAAATTAGCAAGGATTAAGAAATTTTACTTTGTATCTTATTAGTTTTTTTAAAAAAATTGTATTAATTTTAACAGATAATATATGCACATAGTGGAAATTATAAAATGTTTGTAAAGATAGAGTTTACATGAAAACTTAATTTTCCTCTTTTTTCCGTTCTCAATAACCCTGTCCATTTTCCCATGGGTAAATTCTGTTACACACTTATTGGATATACTTCCTGAGATAACTTACACACACACACACACACACACACACACACACATCTTCACAGAATTCTCATATCCTTATTTCTAAACCCATGATATTATAAATAAAAAATGACTCAGATTGAAATATTTACCACCATTGGTCATAAAGCTCTTTTCTAACAATAATTTGAAAGTATGTTAAGTTTTCATATCTCTCTGGATTTCATACTTGAATTTTAAATGAGATTTTCAATGGAAAGGGAAACTTGATGCTATACAAAGAATAGAAAATAATAAAAACACACATCATCTATTTATTACACTTGATATGGGGAGGAAGAGTACTTGTTTTGTGAAGACCCACAGGATACAAAATGCAAAAAAACCCTAAACCAGCAAAGCTATGCATTGCCAACAAGACACAGGTGTATACCACATGAGGATATGAAACAATCCAGCCATAATGGGTATGTTGACAGCTCTGAGTCTACACTATGTTTCTCCCAAAGTGCACTGGTATATTAGTTATGTGTTACTTTGTTTTTTCATATAGTTTTAGAAATTATCAAGCTCACCCCTAAGCACAGGGGCTAAGTGCTAGGAGTGAAGATGAACCTGCCTGGAAATTGTCAGTGAGCTTCTTAGACTCATGTTGATGTCAGGGAATCAATCTCTCATTTAGACCTGTGTCTGTCTGAGAGATAAAATTGAGTCCATATCTCAAATAGACTAGACATTGTCTTTATGATATACACACACACACACACACACACACACAGATAAAATATATATATATATATGACATCCTTAATCTTTGCAATAGTTCTGTAAAACAGTGTTTCCCTATTTTTACCTGATCATCAAGATGGTATTTATTAAAAACACAGATACTCAGACCCTATCCACTTGTACAGAATTAATGGGTCTTTTAGAAGAAGTCTGTGAACACGTAGTTTTTAAAGAAACACAGGGAGATTTTTAAGATTAGGTAAGTAGGGAAACATTGCTGAAGGTAAGAATTATGTCTATCTTATCAGGGAGGAAACAGACTCAGTTAAATAACTTGTAATAACAAATTCATTGTGGAAGCATAATTCAAATAGCAGTATAACTCAGAAATTCTTCAGACCATGTTATCTTTCTGAAGGTCATGAGGTCAGGCAAATTCATAAGGCCACAATGAAAATTTTATATCATAGGCATTCAATCCTGAACTTGGAAGAAAGCTTGAAATTGTATAGTTTCTTCTTTTGTTTTGGTTAGAATAATTATGTTCAATCAATCACAGAATTATGAAAGGCTTTGTAATTATATATAGAGTATAAAGGGCTCCGACTACTGCTGCAAAAGCACTCCTGATATGCTACTTTTTGAATATGAGATAGAAGTGTTTTCTCATGTATTCCAAATGAGGGGAAAATGGGTCAAAAACAGGCAAAAAAAAAAAAAGCCAGGTAAATTACATGGTTTAGATTTCTCTAGGTACTAAAACCATATGGGAACAGTTAGCCCAAGATCGATAAAGCAATGTACATGTTACAGTTAAGAATGTGGTCTATGTTCAAAGTAGAGAATTCTCTGAAATGTCCTTTTTGCTTAAAGACACATGGAGAACAGGATGGAACAAATGAAATTAGATAGGACCTAGACTTTATGTCATAGAATTATTGTTAGGCTTTAAGTCAGGTTTAGTGACTATGTTGGGGAAGTTAATGAAATCCATCATTCCTAATTTATAATCCAGGCATTATTAGTAGAAGTTCTTTCAGCTCTGAACATTTATATCAAAAATCAAATGTCTAACAACCTTAGCCTTAAAACGAATATGTGTAAAGATACTCTACGGTGTGCACAGCATGAGTTGTTTTAAAGGTATCAATTTCCAGATCCTCAACTTCTGTGGCTATTTTTCTTAAAATTATCTGGAAGTATGCTGTATTTGTAATAAGTGGATTTTTTTTTTTGACATTTTATGGGGTTGGGGGAAGCCAAAACCTTCACGCATTCCAAATCTTGATATACTACTGCATTAGCTTGAGGTACAAAAACCTTCTTTGAATCATGAATTGAAGTAGAATTTGAAATATCGGTTTAACAAAAATATTCTTACTGGTTAATCAGGGCATCCTAAATGCTTGTCTTATCATTAATTCTGTATAAGTGAAGCTTGGCCCCAGTTCTGGATGCAGAACATCCAAAATAGTAGTGATGACTTGTATAATAATGAATTTAGCTGAGTATTTTCTAAGACAATTTAATATAAAAGCTCTCAAATATGTTGTGATTTATTTTAGGATCAATATGCATTGATCAATAAGGTAGGTAAAAGCTCTTTTATTGAATCATGTCAAATTACCATGAACATCATCTAATAAAATGTTTAATGTTATATATCATATTCAACAAATGTAAACTTATGCTGACCATTTTACATATCAAATGTGTGAAAGAATATTTGTTTTTGAAAATTATTTTAAGGGTAACAAAGGCAAAATACCTGTAGATCACAGAACTAGCTGTGCATGGATGATAGTTGGCATTCAATAAATGGATGCTGAATAAAAAGTTATTGAATATTGAATGAATACCCCTAATGAACATATGACACACATCCAAAACATCATAAAATATCTGAACTTTCCCCTTCACATTTAATATAGCTTAATCCTCCTGGCTTTATGTTCAGAAGTCCTCAAAGATGCATCTAGTATACCCTTATCCCCTAGAGGTAATTTTATATAATGGAAAAAGTTAGATTGCACAGCCTTTGGCTTGCTGTATACAACTGTGCATCAGCCAGATTGAGTTGCCTCTGTACCTCCTGCAGTTTCAATTATAGGGTTTGATTTTGAAATGACTACCATCAAGGATAGCATACCTTATGTGTGCATTGAAGTATAGATCTATTACATAAAATATCATGACTAGGGAAATTAATTTTTTCTTGAAGGATCTAGAGGAAGCCAGTCTGATCTGCTTTCCCAAATGTAAATGCCAACCTTCTCCCATGCTTTCTCTGAGACCCCAGACATTCCAATCCCCAGCCCTTCACTGCTACCTTTGCTTGCCCCACATGTTTTTCATTTCATATAGTTTTAGAAATTATCAAGCTCACCCCTAAGCACAGGGGCTAAGTGCTAGGAGTGAAGATGAACCTGCCTGGAAATTGTCAGTGAGCTTCTTAGACTCATGTTGATGTCAGGGAATCAATCTCTCATTTAGACCTGTGTCTGTCTGAGAGATAAAATTGAGTCCATATCTCAAATAGACTAGACATTGTCTTTATGATATACACACACACACACACACACACACACAGATAAAATATATATATATATATGACATCCTTAATCTTTGCAATAGTTCTGTAAAACAGTGTTTCCCTATTTTTACCTGATCATCAAGATGGTATTTATTAAAAACACAGATACTCAGACCCTATCCACTTGTACAGAATTAATGGGTCTTTTAGAAGAAGTCTGTGAACACGTAGTTTTTAAAGAAACACAGGGAGATTTTTAAGATTAGGTAAGTAGGGAAACATTGCTGAAGGTAAGAATTATGTCTATCTTATCAGGGAGGAAACAGACTCAGTTAAATAACTTGTAATAACAAATTCATTGTGGAAGCATAATTCAAATAGCAGTATAACTCAGAAATTCTTCAGACCATGTTATCTTTCTGAAGGTCATGAGGTCAGGCAAATTCATAAGGCCACAATGAAAATTTTATATCATAGGCATTCAATCCTGAACTTGGAAGAAAGCTTGAAATTGTATAGTTTCTTCTTTTGTTTTGGTTAGAATAATTATGTTCAATCAATCACAGAATTATGAAAGGCTTTGTAATTATATATAGAGTATAAAGGGCTCCGACTACTGCTGCAAAAGCACTCCTGATATGCTACTTTTTGAATATGAGATAGAAGTGTTTTCTCATGTATTCCAAATGAGGGGAAAATGGGTCAAAAACAGGCAAAAAAAAAAAAAGCCAGGTAAATTACATGGTTTAGATTTCTCTAGGTACTAAAACCATATGGGAACAGTTAGCCCAAGATCGATAAAGCAATGTACATGTTACAGTTAAGAATGTGGTCTATGTTCAAAGTAGAGAATTCTCTGAAATGTCCTTTTTGCTTAAAGACACATGGAGAACAGGATGGAACAAATGAAATTAGATAGGACCTAGACTTTATGTCATAGAATTATTGTTAGGCTTTAAGTCAGGTTTAGTGACTATGTTGGGGAAGTTAATGAAATCCATCATTCCTAATTTATAATCCAGGCATTATTAGTAGAAGTTCTTTCAGCTCTGAACATTTATATCAAAAATCAAATGTCTAACAACCTTAGCCTTAAAACGAATATGTGTAAAGATACTCTACGGTGTGCACAGCATGAGTTGTTTTAAAGGTATCAATTTCCAGATCCTCAACTTCTGTGGCTATTTTTCTTAAAATTATCTGGAAGTATGCTGTATTTGTAATAAGTGGATTTTTTTTTTTGACATTTTATGGGGTTGGGGGAAGCCAAAACCTTCACGCATTCCAAATCTTGATATACTACTGCATTAGCTTGAGGTACAAAAACCTTCTTTGAATCATGAATTGAAGTAGAATTTGAAATATCGGTTTAACAAAAATATTCTTACTGGTTAATCAGGGCATCCTAAATGCTTGTCTTATCATTAATTCTGTATAAGTGAAGCTTGGCCCCAGTTCTGGATGCAGAACATCCAAAATAGTAGTGATGACTTGTATAATAATGAATTTAGCTGAGTATTTTCTAAGACAATTTAATATAAAAGCTCTCAAATATGTTGTGATTTATTTTAGGATCAATATGCATTGATCAATAAGGTAGGTAAAAGCTCTTTTATTGAATCATGTCAAATTACCATGAACATCATCTAATAAAATGTTTAATGTTATATATCATATTCAACAAATGTAAACTTATGCTGACCATTTTACATATCAAATGTGTGAAAGAATATTTGTTTTTGAAAATAATTTTAAGGGTAACAAAGGCAAAATACCTGTAGATCACAGAACTAGCTGTGCATGGATGTAGTTGGCATTCAATAAATGGATGCTGAATAAAAAGTTATTGAATATTGAATGAATACCCCTAATGAACATATGACACACATCCAAAACATCATAAAGTATCTGAACTTTCCCCTTCACATTTAATATAGCTTAATCCTCCTGGCTTTATGTTCAGAAGTCCTCAAAGATGCATCTAGTATACCCTTATCCCCTAGAGGTAATTTTATATAATGGAAAAAGTTAGATTGCACAGCCTTTGGCTTGCTGTATACAACTGCGCATCAGCCAGATTGAGTTGCCTCTGTACCTCCTGCAGTTTCAATTATAGGGTTTGATTTTGAAATGACTACCATCAAGGATAGCATACCTTATGTGTTCATTGAAGTATAGATCTATTACATAAAATATCATGACTAGGGAAATTAATTTTTTCTTGAAGGATCTAGAGGAAGCCAGTCTGATCTGCTTTCCCAAATGTAAATGCCAACCTTCTCCCATGCTTTCTCTGAGACCCCAGACATTCCAATCCCCACCCCTTCACTGCTACCTTTGCTTGCCCCAAATGTTTTTCATTCTCACAGCTGGGTTGCCCCACTGAAGGCTTTCTTTTGCCTGCCCAGCTGATGATGTTTTTCTGGCTCCAGAAAACTTCTGAGGTTGTTACAAACAATGCTTGGGGGTACAAAGGATTGTCCCGATTAAAACAACAACAAAACTAGGACGGTCTTGCAAGAATCTGGATGGGTGGTCATCCCACATGAACACTTTGTGATGCTTCTCTCTTCCTTTCTCCACATCCCGGTGATTAAACAGGAACAATGTTGTTTTTTTTGACAATTTGGGAGTTAAACTTAGATTTAGTTGTATTCAAAGTTCTATTCAATAGCCAGTGCTGCTAAGATACCTAAAACACTTTTTCTCATTTCATTATTCTTAGGGATCTGATTACTGCATTGTTGCATTTGCATATTCTAATGAATGACAGTAATTGAAAAATAAGAATAAATTCAACCCTAAATTTAAGTCTCAAATTAATAGACCTTTTCTCCCTGCAGTTTGAGATTTTAAAAAAAGGCTCAATTAGTTCAAATAAGATGCAGTAACATTTCATTTTCTTTTGTTCATTAGAATATGATGTAATTATCATTATTTGCATGATGGGCTTTTGCTTATAACTCTAATTACATTGAGTTTAAGTGGACATAAACGGTTATCAGGAAATGGAAGGAGAAAAGGCTGTTTATAGTCTTGTCTGTGTTTTCCGCCAGAACTCTGTCTTTCCAACAACTGCAGCAGGATATGCTGTTGGTATTTGGAGCCTTCTAGGAAGAGAAGTGGCCAAGTTTACTTTTCTAATCTCTAAATTCAGCACATAGGTCACCACTCAGATACCTTCTCTATGTGTGCATTAAACTGTGACTTAAATGTTCAGTCATGACACCTCCCAGTGAGGTCTGGAGCCAGGACAGGGCTCTGAATCCCCAAGTTATCTGCCACTGAACACATATGACTTACTTGCAAAAGTTACTTCACCTCTCTCCACTTCATTAATAAAATTTTAAATAATGATTCCAAATTAGCACAGAGTAAATGGACTTAAAAAAATCCTTTTATACTAAAAAGAAATGCTCATTTCTAATAGACTCTTTTCAAGCTGTGTCCAATGTGTTCACTATTTCTTTTAGTTTATGTCATGGTTGTAATGATAACTAGTACTGCTATTTATGGAAAGAAGTTTATTTTTTGCTCAGAAAAAGGGTTGGGCAAAACTTCTTTGCTTTTGGCCTGATCATAAAGCTCTCACATGTTCTTAATTTATGGCCCATCATTTGCTATGATTAAGTGTCTCAAATAAATTTATCTCTTAACTGCGACTGAGGCTAAGTGAGTGAATGAATCTGCATGAAGGCGAGTATTCCTGGGTGCTCACACAGCCAAATTTCTCATTCAGTTTTGGAGTGTCTTAGTGTAGGACAATGTGCTAAGGACTCCCCCTCACCCTTTCACGTGATTTCCAGTCCTCCACACAGACTATCACTGTTCCTTAGACTATTCACTTAAAGTCAAGTAAATGAAGAACCACCAAAATTCACTATTAATAATTTTCATAGCAGGTAAAATAAATCAGTTTTTTATTCATTTATAAAGTAAGTACCAGGACAGCTTATTATTATTTTTGTTAAAGGGAAACAGACTAAGGTTCTCAAATTCACTTTTTGTTAGTCATAGACCCATCATCAAAGTAAATGGAAAATAATTTTTTTCATGGGAAAGTTTCCGAACGTCACTCTTATTAAATGTATATAATTCCCATGGTTATCACTTCTTTAAGATTCTCCATAACTACTTTCACCAAGTGCTCTCTTTCCTTCCCTCCCCTCTTGTCTACTATGATACCATTTCCAGACATAGTAAGAGGGTAAATGTAGGGGAAAAAACAACAACAAAAAACTAGCAAGCTGCAGAGCCCTCCTACTTGAGTTGAAAATATCTTGTTTAAAACTACTGAAAAATAATGCATTAGGTTGAAAACACGAGCATTGCAATTAATGGTCAGAATCACACTTCCTCATGTTCTGTGACTTCTTGATAATGGCAATGGCAAGGGGAACTTGATCCTGAGTAGATCTGTGCCGGAGGTCATTGATTTCAGAAGACCAGGCATAGCCTCAAATATCACTTGCTTTCCCTAAGACTTACTTCAATTAATTTGTCTCATCCTTTTTAAAGTTTATTCATATATAAAAGACATTTATTGGAACCAGGAGTTCCATAAGCATACTAGAAGCTGTATAACATAGCCTTGCATTTCAATCATTATAATTTATTTTTCTAATTGTCAGAGAACTCCTCTCAATATAACATTCTGGGATTCCATTCCAACTACAAGTTCACATTAATAACAACCTTCCATTAAAAAAAAATCCCGCATACATTTTTTTGCCAGTATCATTTCTGTTTCAAGTCTTCCAATAAAAATATATTGGAATGTTAAACTACCTATCCTCTAACATATTTTCTTTCTTAGACAAAGTAAGTTTTCCCCCACAAAAAATACTGAGTCTATTACTGTGATCCCATTCAAATAAAGGACTACATTTTTATAATATGATTCATATCAAGTATTTTCCATTTCAATATTTTTCATTTCCCATCAACTGAGAATGTGCCTTCCACAATTTTCTTTATGAATGAACTGCTGCTTTTAGCAAACAATTTGCTTTCTACTATATAAACTATTTATTTAGGCATGGAACCAAGTGTTATTTTATATTCAAATTCCCATGAAGATTTGTTGTTTGAGTTGTAAATTGCTCATGATGTTTTAGGTAGCACGTGTTTATTTCCATTGAAAGAACATGTCCTATTTTTGAAGAAGGAAAAAAACTTGTAAGACATCAAATGTTTCTTGCAAAACAATTTGATGAAATAAATGTAAATGAATCAGAACCATGTGAATTGTATTTCAATTAAAATGAGTTTAAATGTGAAGGGAGTAAAGTGCTTGGGGGAAAGAGTGTGGCAAGTCAGGAAGTGACATTTGTTTTGTTTTCATCGGTTTGGGATTCTTAAAAAACTGCGTAGTACTCTGAATTCAACTTCATTCAGCTTCTCCCATATGTCTAATAATGGGGTTCCATAGTGAAGCAATCATATGCAAATCATTTTATAGCTTTATCTGGCTCCAATTATAATATAGGCATCAAATATTGCCACTGTACAATCTTTCAAAAGCACTCTCAATTTAAAGTTAATGTTTTTTTTTTATTTTCTATTTTCTTTTGAGAACAAACTGTAAATTGTAATGATGCTAAAAGTATGTTGTTTTCACGGAACAACATGTAAAGTTTTCTGACTCACATCAATTTCATATTTATTTACTCTAACTGAAGATATTCCAATCTAAATGAAAAACACTTGGGGGCTGAATGTATACACATAACGTCTATACACATATGCAGGAGAAGGGTTGGTGAGAAAAGACGATGGAAAAAACAATAAAAGAAAGAAAGAGAAAGACAGAGAAGGAGAAGAGAAATAAGCACTGCATGCAGAGTTAGGCCATCAAACCTCATGGCACAAGTAAAGCATTCACATCACACTAATTATTTGAGTCACAAATATTTTATCCCATTGTTTTATATTCATATCATTTATCATATCATTTATGATTGCTTAAAAACAACTACATATCTTCTTTTTTTTTAATTTTTGTATTTTTCAATTAAAAAAATAACCATGCATTATTCTAAAAATCAGGGGAAATGATGAATTACCAAAAAAAAAAAAAAAAGACAAACAAGTCTCCTTGTCAACATGTCTCAAAATATGAGTAAATTTGGTCTGTAGTGTGACATTTAGGTTTATCAACTCTCAGTCCCTGAGAGTTGTCCCTCAGGAACATTTTAAGTGTTCCAATGACTTCCAACAGGCAAGGAGTACATAACGTAGAATATGTTTTTATTTTGTAAGATGATATGACACTGCTTAAGTAGCCTTCTGAACACATAACTTGGTAGAGAAATGTAGGAACGGAAGTCTTTTCTGTATAACTTGAAGGTGCAGTAGCCCATAGGACTATTCTTGTATGTCAGGAGCCTGCTTTTTCTGTTTCCTGAGAACATGGTGATGTACCTGGCGCTTAGCTCTCTTAGCTTAACTCAGAACAACGCTGCTGCTGCCATTCATCACCAAATTAGAAGCGGTCTCCCCTTTGCTCCTCACAGGCAGAAATTGTGAGCAGTTGCTCATAATATTTGTTCCATGATTGGGCAGATGTGTTATTTAGGTTCTAGCACAGCCCTTTATTGTTTTATTTATCCCTTTCTGCATCCTAGTTTAGCAAGTAAAATCAGAATGGCTAGGCCGACTCAGTCACACCTTAAATCTGTGGCACTATAACTATTACAACTATTTCTGAGCCCCCAAAGTCATGCTTAAGGGCTCAACTAAGTAACACGAAGTCGAAATTTTAACTTCAAGGTTGTGTCAATGAAAACATATAGTGTCAACTTGATCTTTTTCACCATCAACAATCAATATTTACAAGGTCCTCAAGTGTCACTATGTATGTGGAACCTCTGCTCAGAACATTATTACAATGGTACACTTTGAAGAGGCACATGTTGTGACTTATTTTCCATCATAATTTGTGGCAGTAACTTTTCATAAATGTTAAAATGTGTAATGTACTTTGCTCTTGGTATTGTTCCACTTCATGACAGGCCTACCCTTGTAGCAGTGATAAGGAATGTGAAGTTGGGAGATATTGCCACAGTCCCCACCAAGGATCGTCGGCCTGCATGGTGTGTCGAAGGAAAAAGAAACGCTGCCATAGAGATGGCATGTGTTGTCCTGGTACCCGCTGCAATAATGGTAAAGATCTTGCTCAGTGTTGATGGGCCTCTTTCTTTTCATAGAGTCCTGGCTAGTAAGTTAGGCTGCCTTCTTCTTAGACTCCTGAAATGTAAGGAGTCTTTTATAAGTGACAGGAATTCAATCATGGTTTAGATCTGCGTAAGATTTCCTGAAATATCTCCCAAATCTTAATTTTCCTAAACTCTAATTACCTTCTGTATTTAATAATCTATGCTGAGCTAGTATTTGCCATGTTGAAGAGTTCCATATAAATAGCTAGATGTTTTATTTCACTAAATCTATAACTAAACACATGCAAAAGAACCAAAGAAAGAAATCTGCTGTGATTTAGTAATACAGTTGTGAGTCCATCTTCCTATTTTATACCAGTTTCAGTTTCATACCTTGATTCTTATACTCAAGGTGTCCTTTATGAAGGCCTCCCCCCATGGCACACACAGATGGTGATGGAGTGATTGGTTCCTCCAAAATGAGACGTAGGAGTTTATCCCCCAGCCATGCCACCAGCATAGCTTCACCTAATCTCAATGAATTTATAGGTACATATTCAGCATTAATAATAAAACGAAGAACCAGAGAAAACACATGATAAAACTGGTAAATAATTGCAGAAGGCGATTAGAAACATATACTTAGTCATACAATATTCCTATATTTGTTCCTGACCTCTGCAAATACCTTGGTCAGGAGATGAAGGGAAGCAGACCTCATACCTTCAGAGATGTTTATAGTGTAGACTGGGATTGTGTTGTTGACCAAACAATGAGACCTGAATCCCTAAGACAGATGTCTGGTTAGACAATTTTAAAGTACTAATAGCTAATATTAATTTAATACTTTACTATGTCACTATTCAAAGTACTTCACATGTATCCACAATAACTTAATTAAATAAATCCTGTTTTAATTCCTATTATTGCCCAAGGTCACTTGGTCTTGAGAGAGACAAGATTCAAATCAAGGAAACCTGGTTAGAACCAAACTATTTAATACTCAATCTCAATAAATATGTAAATAAGAAATGGATGAATGAATAGATAGATGATAGAGAGATAGATAGATCGATAGTTAGATAGAGAGATAGATAGATGGCTTCATATCTCAAATTAGGCGAATACTTGGATAAGAATCACATTGTACAGAGTTGAATAAGACTAACCACTTACCCAACCATCTCCAGGCATCTGCATCCCAGTCACTGAGAGCATTTTAACCCCTCACATCCCAGCTCTGGATGGCACTCGGCACAGAGATCGAAACCATGGTCATTACTCAAACCACGACCTGGGATGGCAGAATCTAGGAAGACCACACACTAAGATGTCACATATAAAAGGTAGGGATATCTGTAATTCTGTTTACTTTTCCTTGTTTTATGAAAAAGTAAAGAAAAATATAGATAATTAATTCCATTGGTTTTAGAAAAAATACAAAGATACTTTAAAAGCAAGATTTTAACTGAATTTATTAATTCTTAATTTCGGTAATGCTTAGAGGGTTCTTAGAAATCTTAAATTATTAGAAAATATATGTTACAAGAATAGCAGTGCTATGATTAACCATGCCATTTTCTCAACAGTCCTGCCTTTTACAGAGAATGTAGAAGAAATTTCCTAAATAAGCATGTCTGTCACATGCCAAAGGATAAAGCATTCTGAAAAACAAATGGGAAAATGTTTGCTGCCACATGATTAAATCACTAAGTTTTTGAGTTTTATTCTCACCTTCAGATTCAGAAATTTCATTTCATTAAACAATCAGAAAACATACTATTCAAAAACCAGTTTAACTAAAATAATTCATTTTTAGTGAGATTATGATGGCCAGAAAATACCCTTGCTTGTATCAAAATATTTGAGAAGACTAATCAGTAATAATAAAATTCAAAAGTATAAAATTATGGAATTTACTTACTAATAGTACATGTTTGAAGCCATGAAACAATCCATTTTTAAAGGAAGCTTTTTGCAAGTGTATTCTTTGGAGCACTACTTTTTCATGGCATTCTGTGAATAAAAGTGCCCTATGACAAGAGTTATATAATAATGTATCTTCCTATTTTTGGTATATTGAAGGCTCTGAAAAGTCTAGTAATGAGGAAGACTGGTTAACTTTTTTTTTTAAAATGCCTACAGCACCTGGTGTTCTTGGTGGTCTCTCATCCAAATACTAACCAGGCCAGACCCTGCTTAGCTTCTGAGATCAGACGAGATAGGACACATTCAGGGTGGCATGGCCATAGACTGGTTAACTTTTTTAAATACTGTATTTCTCTAACTTCCTTGACCACAAAACCATTTCCCCATATTTTCAAGTTCTACAGAGATGGTGTGATATAGAATATCTGACCTTTTAGCCTGACCTGGAATACTAATGGTTATGTGGATAATGCTAGTAAATGACAATTCCTCTTTAATTATCCTTTGTCTACACTGTCTAAAGACCCTTTACCCATGTATCCTGTTTCTATTCTATAAAATTCACATGCATTTGTTAGTACATGAGTATACCTCTTTATTCCAACAGATGTTTATGTCATAACACACTTTCAAATTTTCTAATTGTCTTTGTATAATTCTATGTATAATTTTACAATGGCAAGTAGGAAGAACCCTTATGCTGATGGCTAATGAGTTGTGTCCACATCCTACAGTGGGATTGATTAAGTCTGGGATGACAGATGACCCGTTAGACCAGGGTTCACACATTATAGTCCTGTGAGCCACATCTGTCCTGTGCCTGTTTTTGTAAATAATCTTACTATAACACAGATTTGCTCATTCATTTAGGCATTATCTATGGCTATTTTTTGTGAGACAACAGCAGAATGGAGTTGTTGTGACTTAGTAAGCCAAAAATATTTCCAGTCTGGGACATTACAGAGGAGTTTGTCGACCCCATCTTTACACAGGTTATACAACAACTGTGATGTATGGGTGCTCTTTGCTGATTTAATCTTTTTTTTACTTCTGAGATAAATACCCAGATTTTTTATTCCACGTGTTTTATGCATTTTTTTATTTTATGATAAGTTCTTGGTTGACCCTGGAGCCATCTGCCCTGTTTCTGTATCACAGCACTTTATAGACTGCATTTCCTAGGCTCCCTCCCAGGGGGTCTTTGGCCACCTGGGTTTGGCTGTGGTAAGAGACTGGGAGGGCAGAAGAAGGAAAAAGCTGACATGTTCACTCTGCTTCTGGCGGTATTTCTGGCAGAGCTCTATCTCTTTGGGGCTTCAGTCCTGCCAGTCAGGCCTATTGAGTTCTCATCTCAGCTAGTGATTCCAGCTCCCAATTCTGCCATCAACTGCTTTTTTGGATCCTCCAGCCCAAAGAGGGAGGTAGTGGCTCCTGCTGTGTTGCTATGCCATCCATCCTCTGATACTTATTAGCCCTGCCACTATCTGTGTGACCAGTTCTCCACATTAAATATCTTCTGTTTTGAACAATTGATTTCTGTCTTCCTGGCGAGACTCTGACACATGATCTTAGGAATCTCTGAGAATTTCAGCCTTCTCCTCAAATCAGAGTTCATTTACACCTTTCAAGAGGGTATCAAAATAATTAATTTGAAAGCAATTATTTTTATTTACTTATTTTTCATTCACCTAGGAAAAAGATAATAATGATCACAGAAATATCAAAAGCAGACCAAGATAAAGTAAAGAGAAGATGAAGTACAGTCTAGCTATTTATTAAACCTGATATTTAGACAGCAAATATGGAAATAAACAAGAATGGATTTACATGATTAGAGAGAGCCAGTCAATGTGAATCTAAGACATAATGGAAGATAGCATAAGTAAAAGTAATTTATGTTCTACAGATCACAAAGTAAAATTTTTTCTAAAGTGTCATGGTAATATCTTTTGATCATCACCTCTGTAGGGCATGAAGGAGACCCCTGCCTAAGATCATCAGACTGTGTTGAAGGGTTTTGCTGTGCTCGTCACTTCTGGACCAAAATCTGCAAACCGGTGCTCCATCAGGGTGAAGTCTGTACCAAGCAGCGCAAGAAGGGCTCTCATGGGCTGGAAATTTTCCAGCGGTGTGACTGTGCCAAGGGTCTGTCTTGTAAAGTGTGGAAAGATGCTACCTACTCTTCCAAAGCCAGACTCCATGTGTGTCAGAAAATATAATCACCTTAGAAGAAAAGCATCATGAACAGACTGTGAATCTGTGCATTTAATGCATCACAGCATGGTGGAAAATAGAATTTGAATCTCAGAAGAATGGTTAAAATAAGGAACATGATAAGTATATAGATCACAGAGTGAGCAAGAGAAAGAAAAAGAGAACTGAGCTGATTGGAAAGGGTGACAAATGTAGTACAACCAGTGTTTTCCATTATGCAAGTCGTTTATGTAAATAATGTACACATTTGTGAAAATGCAGTTACTGAAAAAAAAAGCACAGTGAAAATTACTGACATATACCATGACTTTCCAAAAGTTTAGGTTGTGCTGGAGGATCAGTTTCCTTCAGATTGGCGATCGTCTATAAAATAACCCAAAGCCATATTTCTATTCAAAGTTATAGTTTAATAAAATACTCCCAGTATATCTTGGTGTACAATAGGCTCTAGAAGATAAAAAAAAGTTGTTAAATAAAAAATGAAAATATGGAGCATAGTAAATTTGCAACACAGAATCACCTTTTAACTTGGAACATTGCTTCTACTGCTCAATTAAAGGCCTTTAGATAAGAAAAAAACATAGTCAGTATTTTCCAAATAATTTCAGATTATTGCAGGTCTTTTATCAAAGTGTTTAGAAAAATGCAAACTTGTTTTTCCCAAAATTTCTTATTTATATTTTTCAAAATTTAATTTCACCTATACTTAGTAAGAACTGGCATAAGAAGGCAAAAGTAGTTCATTAAAAGTCTAAAGAAATAACATTGCATCTTTCTTGATTGTATATGATTACTACCTTGAATATATTTTATTTTCCAACCTATCCCATTAATCATGAATAGCACAGAGCAGAATTTTCACAGATGTGCAAATCTTTTTTAAGATATCCAAAATATGTGGGAAACAAAGCTAATAGAGATCATTATTTTTTAAAGCTTTGGCATTCCCTATGTTTTGATAGAATTAGACTGGTAAATACATTTATTCTTTACGTACTCTGCAGTATAGTAGGGTAAAGCTGATAATAGCGACTGGAGTTGTATCTGCCTGCACTGAAACACAGCAAGGAACTGGGGGAAACTGTCAAGTATCTAGGTTTTGGCAGCACACAGATCATATGTCTAAAGCACAAAATGACTTTTTATATTTGAAGCCAAAGGCTGCACAACCTAAATAGAAATTTCCGTGGTTGCTGTTTCAATATTTATCACACAGATGAGTTCAGTGTAAGGTCACTGTTTGACCTCAAATATATATTTTTTATATTTTTGAGGTCCTAAAATAAAATGAGAAGTTCTCATGAAATCAACTCCCAAGGCAGGTAGTGCATAATAAGGTTCCACTGTCCTTGATAAGCTTCTAACTGGCCGGTGGCACCATCTGATTTTTCTGCACCATCTTTATCTATAACAGCTGTTTTTTTTTGTTTTTTTTGTTTTTTTTTTTGCCAAAGATATAGTTTCTGTTTTTGCAGCCATTGAGATAATAAAATATATAAATGAAATAACTTTTAAAATCTACATATTGCTAATCCATAAAAACCCCAGGTTCTCAATTCTTTGAAACCATTTTGTTACTTTTTTACTTTACTCAGTTCTAAATATTATGTCCAAAGCATAAGGAAAAAAAAAGTTATAGTTGTTACTTTTGACCTTTTCTTTTAAAGACTGAAAGTCACTCCTTAATTTTCTTTTACTTAAACCTCATCTGCAGTCTCAAATTCAAGTTCTCCCAATAGAAATTGAACCTGAGCCTGCATGTGTATTAAGAATTTCAGCTTCCCACACATATTTACTAGGATGATTGAGATTTATGTTTTCTCCACATATCTTTTAAAACAAAAATTATAAACTAATCTATCCAAGAACCAAAGCCTGTACAAATAGATTTCTATAAGTTTGGCAACATGAGAATGAAACATTTAAGTCAAACATTTTTTTATATAGCAATTACATTTTCGATCTGGTTTCTGCATTATTTCCCTTATGTACATCCCTTCAAAAATTATTATTTGAAGTAATTTATTTACAGGAAATGTTAATGAGATGTATTTTCTTATAGAGATATTTCTTACAGAAAGCTTTGTAGCAGAATATATTTGCAGCAATTGACTTTGTAATTTAGGGAAAATGTATAATAAGATAAAATATATTAAATTTTTCTCCTCCAAAAACTGAATTCAAATTTCCTTCTTTTGTTTATGGGAAAAACCTTCATAGAGTCATAGATTCTCAAAGTTCACCTGGGCTTGGTCTGACTTTGCAGTCTGAGTAGGAATTCGTTGGACAACAGCACTATGAGATGATTTGAAGTAGTTTACTATTACCAAAGGCAGCTTATTTCATGGCTTTAGAGCTGTAATTGTTAAAAAGTTATTATTTCATTAAGCTCAAGTATTTCAGCTTATATATTCCACCCATTTATTCTTATTTCTCTTTTGAAACATCTTGGAACAAGGACTCTCTACAAACTTTTTGGAAACACTTGAAGCCACTTAGCATATTTCTTATAATCTTCTCTCCAGGTTAGAGCTTTTCAGAATAGAAATGCCAACATGTTTAAGGTATTGGTTCATTCTCTTATGGCACAAAGAAGATACAAAACATCTTTATCTCTGTATGGGCACTGACTGCGTTACCTGGCCCCGAGTTACCTCAAACCTACCTCCTGGGAAGGTCTTTCCTCTGATTCCTGAACACAGGGATGTTGGGGGTGTTTGACAAACAATACTCACTAATTATGAGACTGAGAGTGGTTGTAAGAGCCCATGTTATATTAGAGATGCTAATGGGCTGGAAATGTGGAAAAATAAACATTTGCAACATAGTGGAATAGATTAAGTATAGCTATGGCAGATTAATGAAGCTGAAACAGTCCCAGAGCTAGAGGTCAGAGTTAAATATACCTCAAGCACTGCTGAAATAATCCCCACATTTCTAATTAGTCACTTAATTGTATTCATAAATAGTTATCCATTTCCTCAAATTGAGAATATTTATATTTCCTAGTTACAGTGTATTTTTATAACAATTATATGGATAATATTTTTCTTTTCCACAGAGCTCAGGGAGATGCTCTGAGAAGTGACAAATTGTCCTGACTTCCTTTTTTTAGCTAAGAAACAAAATACCCTATTGTAGCCTTAGGATTTGAGGAAACAATCAATTATACTTTTATCCTTTCCCAAATTCAGGCCATTTGAGAAAAAAAGTTTAAGAAAGAAAGACAGATGATGACAGATTATTCTATGGCTATAAAGTTAATATTGGAAAATGTGTCATGCATCTGTGGGCAAGGGACACCAAAAGGAGAGATTCTGTGCCATTCTCAAGGAAGACCAGACAATGTAAGTTCTAACTGAGGGAGCTGCCCCTGTAACACTTACAACATGGATGGGAAGAATAGAATGACACACTTGCTTCCGGCAGTGCCAAAGAAGAAGGGTGGGAAAGGGATGAAACTATGTATTTCTCATTCAAAAATTTCATTTGAAATTCTCCAAAACTGGATAATTCGTACCACATGAGAGGAGTGAGGGAAGGATGGAGTGAGACAGAGATAATTATACACTCCACATTAAACTGATATTAAGAATTAGATTAAAGAAACTCCTCCTGCATCAGTCCCCAGATTTTTTATATTTTTAACCCATTCATTCTACATAACCACTTGTCTATGGTGAAAATATGGATTTTAACCAAAATCAGCTATCTACTAAAACGACATTTGATGAAGTCATTCTCCCAATGCCAATCATTCCTTCTACATGGATCTTCTCAGAGCCAATGACAATATCACCCAAAGATCGCAAAATGAATGAAAGTAGTTCATTAATTCAATTGCCTTCAAGACCACACTATACTCAGAAGATACTTTCCTTTATTTTAATTATTCTAAATTATGTCTATCATATTATCCAACACAGTCTATCAGAGGTTCTGCAGGAAGATTAAATGACAGATTGGATATCTGGTAATAAAATCTATAAAAGTACTTCAATCATTAAATCCAACAATACTGAGATGCCCCACTTCTGACTATAAATTCTCTTCCTTTAAAAATCCCCTAGGAGTAATAAGTAAATATTTAAATCCTCTTGCATGTTAAAATCAAAATATGTTGAAGTTCAAAGAAATTAAAGTCTATATTTGTTATCTTCCTCTTTACAATAAGGAGTCTCAAGAAATTTAAATCCAAATTCCTCAAGTTAATTAGTGGCTAAATGTTATGCCCTTATTTCAGATTCTGCTCTGTCTCCAGCAGAGGGGTTCCCAATGCCTGAGATTTGTGGGACTCTTTCAGCAGCTATGGCCTGTGCAGTGTCTCACTAAAATGACGGACTTTATTTTTAATAAAGTCCAATGAATTTTTAGAACACACAAGATTAAGCTAAAGCTGTTGCCACATTTAGAAAACAAATCAATCTCTAGCTCTAAATGCAGATATCTCAAGGAATATGCTTGGACATGGTGTTGTCAAAAACCCTAGCAGAGATGCTTGGAATCTGAATGAAGGGAGACAGATGGGGAAAATCTTTGGTTTTGCATTTCTAAAAGTGTCACCTAATCCAAATCAGCTGTTTGGAACCCGTGACCTATATACTTTCATGTACTTGAGAAAAATGTCCCACCAAGGTGTTAGCTACAACACGATATTTTATCATATGGTAGGGTGGGAGAAGAATTTACCTGTGTGTTCCATATACTCTTAGAGAATGTGTGGTATTTGAGGCACTGCTGCCTTCATGTAAAACTGGTCAATTTAGAAATTTACTATGGTGTTAGCTTCACTGGGACTTCTTTGTTATGTACCTAGCATAGTCAAAGCATCAACAGTGCTTAACAGAGAATAGGTTTGGACAGGTGATGTGATCTCCATGATATCTTGCAAGGTGGCTTTTTTAAAGGGTGTGCTATGGTGACTACTTCCATTGCTTCATGCTGTGAAATTATTTCTCCCTCATTCTTGCATTTGTTCTAGTTGTAGAAGCACATTAGCAAAATCCTGAAATAAAATTGCTATTGAGACTTACAAAAATGATTTTAACAAAGGGTGTCCAGCGGCACAGAATACACTCTCAACTTACTTTTCTTCATTCAACACATACTCACTGGGAGCAACATCTATGTGGTAGGCAGCTTTTTAGGCACAGTGGGCAGAAGCAGAGAACTAAGCCAATAAATTTCATCTTCTCATTTTTTTTTTTTACATTTCTGTTATTTTTAGAGCAATAGCTAAGGGGGTATAAAATAACTAAATGACAATTCAATATGTGCTATAGGACACAGAAAGGATCTTATGAAGAAAATCAAAGCAGGGTAAAGGAACAAAGGGAGATGAGAAGTGCTATTTTTGATTCTGTGGTCAACAAAGATCTTTGAGGAAAAAAAATTATGAGCAGAAACCTGAGTAAAGTGAGGGGCTGGCAGTAGAAAGAACTGGAGAAACAGTGGTCTAGGAAGGAGAAGAGTAAAGCAAGCATTTGACAATGAGGAGCTGAGGGGGAGACTGTGATGAGGTGGGGCAAGAGGAGAGGTAGAAGATGAAGTCAGAGAAGGAACTAGGTCAGGTTGTGTAGAACGTTATTGACTATCATAAGTACTTTTATTTTGAAAGAGATTTGGTGCTGTCGAAAGCTTTTGAGCAAGGGAGTAGCATGAGCTAACATGTTTTCAAATGATCACCCAGGCTGCTATGTGGAGAAGAGGCTTCAGTGCACCCAGGCAAGAACTGTTTGTGGCTTAGATTAGCAAGGTAATATGCAAGTCATGAGAAATCGTCGGATTTTGGGTCAGTTGAAGATAGAGCCAACTGATTTTGCTGTTGGACTGGATGAGGGTTTTGAGAAAAAGAGCAGAATCTCTCTAGCCTAGCACGAGGACTAGGAACAAAGAAAAAGAAATTGTTGATAAGAAAAGTTTAAAAAATATCTTTCCTGTAGAGCGGCCCGGTATTTAATATATAAAGAAAAAGTTGTCCTCAGTAGAATTCCAGCAATTCTTTAGAAAATTCCCCCTTGTAAGTTTCTCACCAGCCATTTTGGAAACTTAATTTTAAAAATTCCATAAAGAGAGATTGCATCAAGAGAGAACTTGTTGGTTGCACTAAGGGAAGCAGTTGCAGACAAATGGAAGAACAAAATGGTGGCGAGAAGTTATAGAAAAGGGAATAAACAGGTGTCAGGACACAGAGATTGAGAAGAGGTTCAGGTGAGCACGTAAGAAAGAGATTCATCATGTGGAATGCTGGAAATCCTAAAAGGTGCTAATAAGAAGCTTCAATTTTATGCAGATGTCAACGGGTGTCAAGAAAAACTTATGGGAAGAGAATAGTTGACTCAAAGCAATAGGCTTAGAAAATTATTTTAGCAAAGGGTGTAGCTCAGGAAACACTCCCATTGACATTCGTCCAATGAATTGCATTAAAAAGCAGTTTGTCAGAGCAAGTCATGGTTCTCTTTGAGTCGTAAGTGATTGCATAATATAGGACCTGGGAATTTTAAAGAAATAACAATATGCAAGTAATTGAGGTACTTTCATGAGAAATACACTTGCCATCATACCTCTCACACATACGTCATGAATACCACAGTGTGCAACCTTTTAAAATTTCCTGAGGGTCAACATTTCTTATAGATGCCATGGACTTGTTTTATTTGCTCCACACCTTCCAAGTTCACTGCACCTGCTACACTAGTCATCATTCTGTGTTTAACGGCCAGTCAGCCTCCGGGGCCTAGTAACAGATGGAGAACATCAGATCAGCTGGTGTATGTAAAAAATTTAAGTCCTACTTAAGCTTTTCAAGCAGACTTTGAAATCGAAATCTTTTAATCTTCCATTTTTTTTCCTACTTTGCCTATTGCTTCTTACAGCTGTGTTCTTGTCTTTTCCAACAGCCATTTATTCTGTGCCCAATCGTATGACAGATTTAGAGATTGTTTAGATAACATGAAGACTGAGCATTGTCTACAGATATTTCACAGTAACATTCAAGCTATTTAACACACATCCATGTCTTATAACTTTCCAAGATACATATATAGTGATGCTGCCTTTTACGATGCCTGAGAGGAAAACTGAGCAAAGCTCTTTTTCACGTTTCAAGGGGTCTTGAATTCTCTATGGGAACTGAATTCCCAATACAGCTTGGCCTTCAGTTTGGGGCTTTTAAAAATCAATGTTAGCTGTGGAGAAATGGGGAGATGCTATGCAAAACTTTTCTTACAATAAAAGTGGTAAACACAGCTTGAAAGCAGTTAGTATTTTTTTTTTAATGAGTATAAAGTTACTCAAAACACTATTTTAAGGCTATGAAGAGAATGGGTGTCTGTTATTTAACAGGGAAAAAAACATCAGGAAAAACCCAGTGTTAAAATGGGACAGACTGAAGAGGTTGACCATCTGGAAGAAAGGGACAGGCAGAGTAACTCGAGAAAAGGCCCAGGGAGCAGAGAATATGTGAACTTTCCTTGGAAAAAGTTTCATTTTGGTAGCCTTGAAATAAGTCAAAAGGAGCACTTAATGGGAAGGATTGATTGGGTGAAAACTGGTGTTAGGAGTGGGGGCTTCTCAGAAAAACCAATGATTTAGGGACTGTCCAAACAGAATATAACGCTAGTTCAACGTTCTGATTCTTTAGGTCATCTTACTGAGAATCCAGATCTTATCTGGTCATTAATTGCAAAGAAAATTCTTTTTAAGGACTCTCCCATATGATGTAGACACAAGAGTAATGATAATAGCCATCGCCATTTATATAGCACCTTTTACATTGATTCAGAATGCCATCAAGTATGTTACTATATTTTATTCCTTATAATATACCGTAACTCTTATCTCTTCAAATGTTTACAATATGGACCAGGTGTTGGTTTAACGGTATCTACACCATCTCATTCTTCATACATCCCCTCTATGACCAAGAGGATTGGAGCCAGGATTGGACATCCTAATTTTCTGAGGCCAGAGTTTGCACCCTTATCCATTAATTTACATGGCCTTCATTTGAAAGAACCACCCCTTTTACAATTATGGGAATTCTGTGGCTTGCCTACTGTCACAGAGCTTATTAGTATTATAGCTGAGGCTAAAGGCTGTCTTTCATAACAATATCTCCACTTCAGGATTTACTGAGTGCTTCCTAAAGCAATTTTCTTATTTTCCCCCAAATCATAGCAGTTAGTGCTGGAATTAGGGCTAACAATACATCATTTTTCTCTTCCAGCAGATATTCCTCCACAATTTCTTTTGAGGGAACAAACTTGCCCTTTAGTATTTTGGACGATGTTAATAAGAACGGCTTATGAGTATGTAACATTCCACAGTTTCTAAAGCCTACAAATAAACACTATATCGAATGATATGTAGACAATTGAAATGCTATTTAAAATTTCAAATTTGCATGAAAAGCAGGAATAAAGTTTTCCAAGCAAGATTTGGGGACTAGATGGTTGGAACTAGTTTGGGTATGACTAACACACTAAAATAGTAATTGAATTTCCATCCCACCCCATCTCACATTCTGCTGTGATAATATAGCTCAGAGCAAAAATTAATAACCATTTCTTTAAAAATATCATTAAAAAAAAAGTCAGTTTACTTAACTTGTACTGTGTTCTATGCCCCTTACCAAAATATTAATGTCTGTTTAGATAATACACAGAATTACTAAACTTTTTGGATATGTGTAAATCATTCTTTGACTACATACCTTTAAAAAACATGCAATTATTCTGTTAGGAAAGTGGCAATACAGACTGAACAAAATGACTAGCCCATGTTACTGGTTTGGAGGTCAGAGGAAATAGAGATTGAGATTTGCCCAATCTATGACCAATATGCTTTGATTCTACACCTGCGTTTTACTTGTATGCCAAGTTATTTTGTGTATTCTTCTAAAATATTACCATACTTGTTTATTTGCCTAATGTGGCCTAGAGAATTTATCAGATTCCAGAGGAATGGTAATTTCTGATATTATAAACAGTGCTTCACTGATGGCATCCATTTACTCATCCATCCATCCATCCATCCATCCATCCATCCATCCATCCATCCATCCATCAAAACATTCATTAAGTTTGGCTCTTTACAGAAAAAAGTTAAGTTGATTGTGAATTTTAGATTTTATTTTCTTTATTTTCTTAAAAATTCAATGAGTAATTTTCACCAGAATATAAAAGGCACTCTTGAACAGTATTTCTTTCCTTGAAGAGAAGCTACAACTTGAAGAATCACAGGCAGGTAAGAAAAGACTTTATGATATTATATGGTTATTGTCTTTTTTCATCTGACTTATTTTACTTAGCATAATATTCTTAAGATCCAACCATGTTGTCACAAATGACAATATTTCATCTTTTTTATGGCTGAGTAGTATTTCATTGTATATATGTACCACATCTTCTTTATCTAATCATCATTGAAGGACACTAAGATTGTTTCCATGTCTTGGCTATTGTGAATAATTCTATAATAAATTTGGGGGGGGAGGATAAAGAGGGCAAAGGGGGTCAAACATATGGTGCTGGAAGAAGACTAGACTTCGTGGTAAGCATATAACAGGATATACATATACTGTATTATAAAATTGTACACCTGGAACTTATATAATGTTATTAACCAATGTTACTCCAATAATTTTAATTTAAAATTTTTGTTAAATAAATGAAAAAACCCATCATGGAAAAAAAAAAAGATTTTTTTACTACCATAATTTACTGGTTTAAAAAAAGCTACAACATTTTTGTAACTGGTTTCCACAAAATGTTCAAATTTGGAAAGATCTTTATTGATTATTGGATTGATACATTATAATTATTAAGTCGTGATATACTTGAAATCACTTTTAAAAAAATGTACTCGACTGTGCTGAATGGTCTTCTTTTACTCAAGAAATTGACCGATATCGATTGCTTCAGTGGGCTTCTTAAATTTTTAGCTTCTTGCTGGCTTTGGCCAAAGAAAGATACCTGAGGAAGATCTGACAATGAGACTACAGGGCTTAGACGGCAGGTCTCCTTGGCTCTTGCCCTGATGTGGCATAGTCTAGTAGTGGCTGTGTTTGTCCAACAGAGGCTCCAGTTGGGGATGCACATCCTTCTTTTAACTTGTCTCCGGGCTTCAGGAAAGGCTCCTTCAGGCCTAGCCATGTTAACACCTGCTGATACTAGCCCAGAGTGCATCGACACCCCTTCTTGCTTTTTCCTAACACTGCCTATACCATTATAACTAGTCCCTTCATTGATTTCTCCTCAATTGCCTGTCTCTATCTACCATCTGTTTCCTGCCAGGACCCTGACTAATATCTGACCCACATATAAATGTTAATGTGCTTTTCCTTTTCACTGTTCTCATTCACAGTCTATGAAAGTCAAGACGTAACATCATAAAAATGGTAAATTAACACGGCCAGGTCATCGTCTGGCTTCCAAACACATTTAGTGTTGTCTATAGAGTGCTGGCTCGTTTACTGATTTTCAGAAAATTTTTATTATTTGTTAACATTTGGAAAATTAAAAGTTCTTACATAAAAATACGGATTTCTAGATTTTCATGAAAAATAAAACAAACAAAACACCTTGAACTATAGGAAAATGCTGGGCCCGCCTTTCTATCAATAACTGATTAGAGTTAAGATGGGCTGGGGTTTTCTATTCTTCAGTTCCCACAATGCTGTCATGTTTCTGAGCACTATTTGCCTTTTGTTTGTTTGTTTGTTTTTTAATTGAGCTTGGGCTTTTTTTCCTATCGCACATTTAGAAAAAAATGAAGTGCCACACAACCATTCCAGTCTCCCATTACCCTCAGAATGGCCTCTATGTGCAACTTGACCTGGCCTCTGCTTTCCTTCTTGATACCGTCTCCTGTTTCTCTTGCTCCACTCCAGCCAAGCTTATCTTCTCTCTGTTCCTTGAATGCACCAAGGTTCTTCCCATCAAACTCACCTTTTCTTTAGGCTGTTTGCCTAGTATGGTTTCCAACACCCCTACTTGAACTTCACATGGCTTGCTTCCTTGGTTCTTAGAGGTCCACTTCAAAAAGGTCTCTCTAGAACCAGAAGTTCTTTGTGAGAGGGGGATCTAGTATGTATGCACACAGCTCTAGTATCTTGTTGTTTTCTTCCGAATCTCTTACCTATTTTTATTATTATTATATCTAGTACCACTATCTCTCAGCCTCCTCCAGCACAAATTGTAAACCCATAAATCGTAACAGCAAGTGAACTAATACCACATGACCTCTGCATGTCCAGACCGTGAATGCTGCTTCAGCCCTGGGATTAAGGAGTAAAAGAGTTATTGTGCAGTATTAAAACCAGATGGTATTATTTTAATTAGAGCAATGGGGGTTCTTAATCAGAGAAAGTGCACTAATAAAGCCAGAGCATATCATCATAAGATCGGCAAAGAATTGCAAAGCCATTAGTTGAGAATATCCTTGAAATTTTCCTGTAGAAAGATCTGTTTCCATTAATGTGTACTTGTGAGCCTTTTCCAAAATTCCTTCTATAATCTTTTATATTTTTAATTCTTTCAATGATGAAACAAAAGACATAAATATCATAAAAGGCACATAACCATAGTTTTAGCGCTTCAGTTTTGGGGTATGGGTATGTATGTGAGCATATTTTACATGTGCATAAGTTATATTTTCCTCAGAAATAAATAAAATAAAAGACAAACCCTCCCTTTGGAACCATTAACCACAAAAGATTCCTATGAGAGAAGTGAAATTTAATTTGGGAGGGATGAATGGAACAGTCTGGTCCCATAAGTAGTGCAATATACTTAGCTCCATTCCAATCATTTTAATAACTCACACCCACTCTTTATCCTTTTCACTTGCCTGTGTTTTAGCACTTCTATGTATATCTCTAGAGACCTGAGCATTCTTTCCATGTTTCTGACACTTGTGCTTATATATATTGGGGCTGATTCTCTCTCCTCCATTAGATTTTAAATTTACAGTGCACCAAGAACTTTATAACTCCCCATTCCACTTAGAAACCCCACAGCTGAAGCCTCACCTCCTTCATCAACTCTCCCTTAGACCCTTCTGACTCCTGGTGATCTTTTTCTTCTCCAAATTCATATTGCATTTTTCATTGCATCACATCCCACAGCACTTTGCTCTAATAACATTTAGTGAGCACTTGTTACGTGACACACACTTTTCTCTGTACTTTATATGCATTACTAAATTTAATTCTCACAATAACCTTATGCATCAGGTACTGTCTTTATACTAATTCAATAGACTGCATTAAAATATTTGTTCGTCAATAAATGTTATCACTCACCAAGGTTTCTAAATTTAGAAACATTCTTTTTAACATTCTGCTTGATTGTGTTACACTATCTCCCACATGTATAATGTCTATTTACTTATGAATTATGTTCTATAAATTAGTTGAGTCTCAGCCAAATGTCATACTGTTTTCAAATAGCTCTACCGTGCCCAGGTCTGTATAATGGGAGGCGCTCAATAAATTCATCTTAGTGAATTCAGAAGCTTTATTTTAACAGTCTTATATTAATCAGTCCTCATGAGAATCTCTGCAGTTCTATATCAGCTCACCTAGCTGTATATAGCCAAGTTCTTAAAATCAAGGCGACTTTAGCAATAATAGAAATATTTTTTAGATCATTGGAATATTCCAAGGAAATGGATTTATGCTGTCTAATTGAGGTTATTATTTTTAGGATGTAAGGAATAAAAGCCAAATCTGAAAAACCTCCTATACATTAACAAGACCAGAAATAATATTCCTTTCTGGTGTAAAATGAGTTTACAGTATAACTACACTTTCTCTGCATATATGCTATGGGAAGAAACAGAGATGATGAGACAAAGAAGAGAAAAAAGAACCACTGTTCATTAAGCTTCTCTTTACCTCATTACCCAAATTGACCTTAAAACTGTATTTTAAAACAATGTAAAGAAATTAATTATAAGGAACCTGGATATCTGGGTTTCTTTCTGTGTCCTTGTGCACGAGTTTTTAGAACCCTATGGTGTCAACAAAGAGACTTCGAGATGCTCAAAAACAGTACAAAATTCTTTGTACAATTTTGTGTGTCTGTTGTTATGTTTGGTTGAGAAGGTTCATAGCTTTTATCAGTTCCTCAAAGGAGCTTTAACCAAAAGCCTCAGAATAAGAGAACAATAAGACCTACTGCTCTTTTGATGATTATAATCCATCATAATAATCTAAAAGTTGTTCATTTTCCCATAATCAAATAGAATAATTAATATTAAACTTGTTTGAAAGAAAATGTTCAGGTTTTAATATAAAGAAAGATAAAACATACCAAATTGTTCCTATTTTAGAACAGCTGTTCTCAGGATGCTTTTCCACTCTTAAAAATGATTAAGGATCCTCCAAAGTGCCATTATTTATGTGGGCTATATCTATTAACAGTTACCGTATTAGGAATCGAAACAAAAATTTTTAAATGCAAGCAAACACAAGCACACGTTCCAGTTGCCTTCAGACTGATGGCACCATCCAGTGATGGTCATGTAGGCTCTGGAAAACTCTGCCTTGCGATCGTTGAGAGAATGAGACTGAAAAGACAAATAGTTTTGTTTTATTATAAAAATAGTTTCACTTTGCAGTCCCCTGAAGGATCTAAAGGACCCTTAGTTATAGTCAGACAACATCTTGAGGACTACTGCTTCAGAGAAACTAAAATACTGTTTTGCCGTTTCATCTGGCTTTTGGCAACATAAGATTCAAATGTGAGATTCATCTCTGAGAAACAGAGTGAACTTAATGAAAGTGTCTGTGCTATCCTCATTGTAATTTTATTCCTTATTTTCTCTTTGCTTTATTTTTATCATATTTTATTTCATCTACTACATTGTGTATGTATTAACAGATTTCTTAAGTTCTTTTTGGAACAAGATATATTTAAAGAAACAAACACATTTAAAAAATGCACCAAATTACCATAAAATGCTGAGATGAGGACAATAGTTTTTTAAAGTAATTTATTCTAAAATTATTAAGTGCAATGTCATGATACTTTTGGAAAATTTGTAACTTTTAGCAAGTTAAAAAATTGCACAATGGAATAATTTTAAAGCTAGAAGAGGTTATGTTTTAGTCAAATCTCATCTTTTATAGAGGAGAAAAGTGAAGTAATGTTTTTGCATCAGTTTTCTCAACTATTAAATGTGTTTTTTTAATTGTGAATATAGAAATTATCTTAATAGAAATGCAAAATATTTTATTACATTTTAATTAACTGTGATGAATATTTGATAATTCTCTTACACAAATGAGCTGATTATGTGCACGTGATATATAATGGTTAATGTTAAATAGGGCAGAGAAATGGAGGTCCTGAATGGCAGCAGGTATAAGACAAGCAACTAGTATCTGTACCTGTGTAGTGTTTATCATTGACAGCAAAATACTGTATCTTTCATGAGCAACTAGTGACTTTTCCTCTCTGCCAGTTCATTGCTAAAGATAAATGTTTGAAAACAAGAGATTTCTCCCTTGAAACCATAAATTTGTGTGTGTAGTATTGTCTAATCTGTGTTGTGGGAATGGATCTGACATCATCATCTGAAAATTATGACTTCTTTCAACCCCAAACCAAGATATAGATAACGATAAAGAAAATTTTCTTCCTTATATTCAGGCAAATGTCACAATTGTGTATAATTCTGTTACCCGTGTTGAGAGGGTACTATCTTTTAATTAGAATTATCTTTCCAGGAGATGTCATGGTTTATGTGCTCACTAAAGCAGTGGAACTGAGCTCTTACTTCCTCTATAGCTAATCTTCAAGAAAATGCAAATGTCAGCACTGTAATATTACGAGTTATGGAAACAACCCAGAAAAGGGAATTTTCATCCAAGAGTTCAAATCAAGTCCATATTTTCAGGTCCCCAATCACTTTCCCATCTTCTTTCATCAAACATTTCCAGTTTGTATCACACCTTGCTGGAAAAATTCTTTAAATTCCACTTGTCAGAGTGACATGATGCAAAAGTTGTGCTTTATAGTAGAATAAACTGCCATCTACTTATCTGTTCACCTCTCCTTCAATTCCTGACATCTTCCAAGAAAATAGTGTTGCTTTAGTTATTCTCTCTCTCTCTCTCTCTCTCTCTCTCTCTCTCTCTCTCTCTCTCTCAAAACATCTGAGCATATGTTGGAAGCAATGACATCGTGTTCTAACCTTCCTCTCTCTAAGAGCATACAACACCTTTCAGGCATGATATTCAGAGCGAACATTAAACATACATCCTAGCTCTTTCCTGCACATGGGTAACCATCTCCACATGGTCACAGGGAAGGTCACTGCATGATCTGGAAATAGAAGCCAGAAGTCCTGACTCCCTGTGAGGTGTTACAACTAGAAAAACATTCGGCCTGTTTCTCTGGGGGAAAGAAGCTCAAGATCTGGCTAACAGGAGGACAGATCTGGGCTTCTTCACCCTGAACATGCACTTTTCTAGATACTTTATAGTAATTCTTAGGTGGATGTGACTTTGCTGAGTAACTACTTCTAACAGTACAAAGACGATTCAGCTCCATGTTTGATAGTATTATGGAGGCAATTTTCTTGTTTCAAAGGAGACAATCAAAGACTGGAGGAGAAGTGTCATTCTGTTTGGAAAAACTCAAACAGATTTCTTGACCTATAAAACAAATTAAAACAAGCAAGCAAACAAAAAAAAACTCATTGTGAAACTCTGTAAATATCAGGCAAAAAATATATTGACATTTCTTTTTAGAAATTAATACATTTTTATTTCTGTGAATTAAATTAGGCACCTTGGGCTGCTTCTTTAGGTGGCACTGTTAAAAATGGAATATTTTGAGTTTATTCAGACCTTAGACTGAAAGTTTCAGTATATCTCCCACCCTTCCCCTCTATGTCTTCTCTATGCACTTCAATCCACCAACAGGGTCTAGCTCAGCATCACTGGGGGAAAATATTCTGTTAAAAGAAAATCATAATTTGTTTTCCATCTGTATTTCTAGCTCAAAACAGATTCTCAATAAGTGTTTGTTGACTATAATGATGAAAATTGTTGTCAAAATCCATGCCTGTGAAGGATGACCATTTCCCATGCTCATTTTATGGGGAAAAAAATATGTTTCTAAAGAAAAGGGAGTAGTTATGGGATACTGAAGAATAATTTGATAACATCTGCAGCAAAAATAATTTTGAGATATGTCATTAGTCCTGCAGATGTGGGTGCTATATATTGAATTGAACTTGATTGTGCTTTCCCATCCTCGTAATTATTTTCCATTGGCATTTCTCTATAGACAAGGCAAGCAAGCCAATGTGTCCATATAAGTTTTAATTTTTCAGAAAGGCAAGACCCAAAGGAAGAGTCAGAAATTTTTTCCTTTTACACATGCAGCATGAGAGTCATATTTCAAAGCTATTTTCATTATTTGTAAACTTTTCCTATAAACTAATGACTCTTAAATAGGGTTTAAAATTTTTCAATTTATATAATTATAACAATACAGAGCTAAGCAGACATTTGTCAGCCGGTAGCCTAGAATCCAGTATGCAGTGACATATAAACTTGTATAAAGAAGTGACAAACACAGGTTAATCACTAGGACAATGGGAAGTAGATGGAGGGAGAGGAAAAAAACCAAAATAATTTTTAAGTTAGTAACCTTTCACCTGGCTCACATTGGTTGGAATCCAATATTGACCAGAGGGACTAGAATTCATTCTGATGATGTGATGGTAAAAAGTTGTGAGTTCAATGAGTCTGGTGGTCTTGGCACTATTCCCAGAGAACTCAAGTTCCCAGCACATAACTAAAGGACCTCAATTTTGGTCCAACTGGCAGTCTTTGTTCTGTCAAAAAAGGCTCAGGGTAAAAATGGGCCATAGGGACACATTTTTTCCTCCTTACTGACAGGCTTCATCTCTGAATGAGTGGAAGGAACTCTGGTGGTCACCTCTGGAGAAGTAGTGGCCAAGACCCTATTCTCAGTCTGACCTGGGAATGTAGTGGACTCAGTTTCGAAGAAGTCTTTCTTAGAGCCTAATGCTATCTTTCAGTAACATAAAGGAACATAAAATTTATCACTTGGAAAGATAGAATGATTTCATGTGCAGCCTTCACATCAGAGTCCTCAAGGAGAAGTGATGAATAAGCTGAGAAATTTTATTCAGCAGAACCATTCCCTTGGGGATGGAGAAGAGTGAGCCGAGGTCATCTTTATTAGAAGTTATGCACCTGAAAGCTCCCAGACAGAGTGAGAGAACATGCACAAACTCACTGAAAAACACTTTTAAAAAGTCTTTAGAATGTGTTAGTGCATTAATACACAAGGGTTTAGCTCTGATTGCCTGATATAGAAATCCCAGCTGCTAATCTTTTAAAGGTAACACTTTCTATAATAAAGTGTTTATTTTGTGCTGGTTTTTCTCTTTCTTTTAATTCATGGCATTCATCAAATAGAGTCCTTACGTGGTCCCTATGGTTTCTAAAATTACTACAGGAAGAAACTCTTCCCAAAGTAAGTGGTTGGAGTAAATGATTCTTGTTCATGGAAAAAGCTCCAAAACTATAAGAAAAAAAATGCAAGCTAGGTGAAGTAATTCTAGTCTTTGTAATTGTACCATTCCACTGGTGTTCCAATCCAAATGGGTTATCTACAAGAAAATAATGCGAGGCTTAGAAGTTCCGTGGATGGGTTCAATCTTAGTGTGAAAAAAATACAAAATTAATTCTATAATATAGAGGAGAAGGAAACCCTAGACAATATGCACAAAGAAAGAAATAAAAAATTAAGGAAAAACGTGCAAGATAAAAATTTAGTCAGCTTTTCCAACTTGCATTTTATTTTAGCCACTTGATAAAATATAACACTGTTTTCCATGCGATCTGTCTAAAAACATTCTCTTCTCTGGACTCCCATAACACTAATTTTCTATCCAGCCTCCTAGACTGTTACTTTCTGCCTAGAAAACTTGATTTTTTTAGGAATCTAGATCTTATTTTTTTCATATTTTCAGCCTCTCCCAAGGATATTCTGTCTTATCTTTCAGCTTTAGATTTCACTCGTTCAATAACTCCTAATTCGGTCAGAACTTTTTCAGAAGCCAAATTTCAAAAATTCAAATTAAACCAAATGAATTTCAACATAGAATATTTATTGACTCACACAACTGGAAAACCTAGGCATAGTTATTATAGAGGTTCTCCATGTGTTCATTCATTTAACAATTTCTTTATTGAAGCCCTTTTTAAGGATTAGAGATAGAAGAGTGAACTAAATAGACAACAATCTCTGATGTCATGTAGTTTACAATAAGAAAATAAATAACTTAAAAGCACAAAAATAAAATACATTGTATGTTAGATGCTGGCAAGTGATAGGGGAAAAAATAAGGCATGAAAGGTAGATAGGGAGTCAGAGTAGAGTTGGGCTGCTATTTCAAGTAGTTAGTCAGGGAAAGTAATATTTGAGTCAAGAGCTGAAGGGGTAAGATCCGGGAATAGCTAGAGAAAAAGCATTCTGGGCAGAGGAAATAGCAAATGCAAATGCCCGAGTGTCAGGAAAGCTGAGAGAGTGTGCAAACTGCAAGGACTCCAAGGTAACTGCAGAAAAGTGAGTGAAAGAGGGAGTCATAGATGGAAGCAGAGAGGTAGCCAGTGGGCAGACTCTGTAGGGCTTTTGCACCTTTGTAAGGACCTTATTCTTTATTGTGATTGAAATCTGAACCATTGCTGTGTTTTGAGGAGAAGAATATCATGATCTAATTTATGTTTTGATGAGATCATCCTGGTAGCCAGAATAAAGGAAGCTAAGTTGGAATAGAGAAGACCAGTTGAAGAATATATCACCCCAAAACTCAGGGGTCAAAAACCATAAGCATTAATTATAACTTATGCATCTTTAGGTACTCTGGATGTTTTCTCTGTCTGGTCTCCATTGAGCCTACCCATGCATTGGTGGTTGGCTGCAAGATAGCTCCGTAGATCTTGGTCCTCCCATATTTGAAAGATTGGCTGACTATAGGCTGGCCTCAGATAGTCTCAGCTTGGATGTCTGGCATCTCCCCTCATGTTGTCTCATCCTCCAGCAGGCTGGCCTGGCTTTGTTCATGTGGTGGTGGCAGAGTTTCAAGAGACAGAGCTGGAGAATGCAAAGCCTTTGTAACCTGACCACAGAACTGGCATAGTCACCTCCCCATATTCTGTTGGCCCAAGCAAGTCACAAGGTCAGTCAAGATTTAAGGGGTATGGAAGTAATTCCATCAGTTTATAGGAAAAGCAGCAAAATCACATGGTGCAGGGTGTGCTGGGAGGCCAATGACCCACTACAGACTTTTTTTTTTTTTAAACAGGCAACTGAATTCTTTATAATTTGTAGGTAGAGCCAAGAGAATTTACTGAAGAATTGGAGGTAGTATATGGGAGAAAGAGGAGTTGAAATTGACACAACTGTCTTGAGCTATCAGAATGATGGTGTTGATGCTGTTAGCTCATAAGAAGGTAGCAGGAAGAGGAATGACCATCTTCTCCATCAGGATTCTATTTTTAAGCTCTGATTTTCTCTATAGGTAGGCTTTCCCCATATCTGGAAAAAATTATCACCAGAAACTTGAGGCATATACCTATTCCTGGATTAGAAATTGAATAGAAAATGAAAGTCTCTTTTTCCACAGTTTTATTAAAAATTCTGGACTTTCATTAGATCCATTAAGTGCCCATTCCAGAACCAGTCATTATGACTCTAATTACCTAGGTACGGGTCACATGTTCACCCTCTGAGCCTATGAATGCTCTCAGTTGATTTGAATAACATGGATTGAGAGTGGAGTAGTGTTTTCTCAAAGAGAAATGAAAATCCCATTGCCAGGGAGAATGGACACTAGATAGGCCAAAACAACGTGAGTACAACTCTAAAATCTGTATCTACCCACAAGATCTCTTCTTATACCCTGTGTCTTGAAGATAATGTCACTTGGATATTCCCTAGGCACCTCATGCCTAGCATACAAAATAACTGTACAAATTACCTTTCATCCTCCCTTGCAAATAATAGATGATTTCTTATGTTTCTTACCAAAGTGAATGGCATCACCATCCCTCTATTTGCTCAAGCAAGAAAACTAGTCATAATACACTTCTACTTTCCCCTATAGTCAGTGAATTATGAATTTCTGTAAATTCTCTCCTTTGAATATTTATCACTTTGGGGCCACCATTCAAGGATTATCCACACAGCTCCCTGACTGCTTTGTCTTTATTCTCATCCTTAGTAACTCCATCCTTTCTTCTAATTCATTTTTCATGTTGTAGACAGTGATATTTCTACAATAAATATAATTATATGTTTTCCTTGACTAATGTCCTATAATTGATTTCTATCACTCTTAGAATAATACAGCTTCAAAGGTCCCTTCTTATCTCTCTAGTTTTCTGTTTTGTTACTTTTTGCCACTCTGATTGTGTTCTAAGCATACTAAATTTATCATTTCCCTCTCTAAGGAACTCAGCATTTCCCTCTCATCTTGGGTTATTGAATATTCTCTTTCTGGAATATATATATTTCAAGATAGATCGCGTTTCTTCTAGAAAATTTTTTTGACCCTTCCTTCCACTGGTCTGGATGCTAATCTTCCTCTATACCTTCCCTATTATAACACTTTTTACATTGCATTTTATCGACTATTTATTTATCAGTAATTAATCACTAGATTTTGCATTTGAACGCCATCGCCAATGTCCTGGCCTTCCAATACACAAGCAAACTAAAGCAAGATGGCAAAAAAGCTCATCAAATCAACAACAAAAAGATGATATCGAATATAACTTCTACTGCCCTCTCTTAAAGCTATACAAAGCCAATTTTCTGACTATTCTAGCATAGTCATTATGTCTTGGCAGTCAGTCAATAAAGTTTCAGATATACTGAAGTACTGTCTTCGAACACTCAAGCAAGTAAATGGTAAACTTGAACTGTTGTTCTCCTAATAAAATTCAGTATGAATTTTCTCAAATCACCTCCCTTTTGCTAGGTGGAACTTCATATAAACTACCTTAGAGAGGTACCTATTGAGTAGATCCGAAGTTCACCTTTGCTAATGTTTTCAAAACCAGAGCCAGACCTTTTATGTTTCATTCGATTAATTTCTACGACCATTTCTCTCACATCTCACTCCAGGAGAGACTTCTTCTTTGCCCATATTATATTCTTTTGAATAACTGTTCTCAAATACTATCATTCCTTTTAGGGCCTTTTTTGCCATTTCTGTGTTTGTCTTAGTTATTAAGATTTTCTTCCTGGGCACATAAGAGCATAAGAGTCAGAGCACATGATTCTACAGAGAACAAATCTTTTCTGCTACACATCATTACTCATCTGATTCATCAACAAGGCTGGAGGTTTAGAGCTGTCTATTTTAATCACACTTAATTTTCAATAGAACTAAAACAGCTATGTTGAGAAATGTCACATTTCAGTTGCGTCGGGGAGAGATGCTGGCCTTTAATACAATGCAGACACTAGAAAAGCTCATGATATACAGTTCTTAAAGATACAACAAAAATAAATTAACAAGCTTACAAGCAACTTCAAGAAAAATCGTGTACTTAACTCAATCATTTTTAGTGAGTTAAATTCTGAAAGTTATTTCCAGGATTTTAATTTTCTTGAATGTTAGTCAAGAAAGAAAAATTATGAATGGTCACTGCCAAAAAAAGGAGAGAAAATTTAAACTTTATGAGACTCATAACTTTACCTTTTTAAAAGATAATTCTTTTATTTTTATCATAATTCTTTATCTTTCAAATAGGTTATTAACTGTTATTTGCTATCAATGTGATTATATGAAGAGAGATTTTGGCTTCTGTAACGTAGTAGCTGACACAAACCAAAAGAAAATTTAAGATCGAAGTAGCTACAAAGAGTTATGAAGACATCATTCCCTGGAATTCACTTTTTTCCCAAGAAACCAATTGCCATCTTGGAACAAGTCTCAGTGTCAGAAACTGACTTAAGAAGAAGATAAATTCAGAACATAATAGTCTAACAAATGAATGCATTTGAGATGGGAAGCATAAATTCAGATTTCAAAGTTGGAACTAATGCAGATACTATTTTTGAAAGAGTAATATCAAACATTTCTACTAAATTAAAGAAAAAAAAATCAACATACCAAGCAAACAAAATGAAACTCACTATGTATATGCATATAAAACTGAAACAGAGAAATTAGACTAACTCCGTGAACATATTCCATTAAAATACTTAAACTTTTTTGAACTAAAATAAAGGGGAAAAAGATGTTATGATATAATCCATCATCCAAATTCTTTATAAAGTAGCATCAGTGCTATTTTATGAATTAATCATAACACGAAATTTAACTTTAGAGCTGAGGCAAACAAGACTCTACTCTTAACAGGACACTAAACGTTCATCCAGCAGAGGGCAATGGTACATGCTTACAGTTTAGCTCTGAGCAGGGAAAGGAAAGAACAGTGGAAAGGAACTTGTGGGGCAGTAAACACATAAAGCACAGTACAGTAAGAACTTATTACAAACAGCTTCAGAGTTTGATGCTAGTGGTAGATAAGGCATTTCAGATGTTTAAGGTTTATTGAGATGTTGGTAGAAAGAGCCAAGATGAAGGGAAAATCAGTTTCTATCTCA
>NW_011888848.1:2849391-2857033 GCF_000151845.1 Pteropus vampyrus
TCTAAAAGTATATCAGTACTTAATTCCACTAAAAATTGCCAACTTATTTTCTTGAATGGCTATACCTGCTTACAAAGAGAATCGGCTTCCCACATTCCCAATAATAAATAACATGTAACTTTTAAATGTGCTTATTGATTCGCATTTTGCTCATTGTCAATGAGTTATGTCATTTCTCTAAAAACACATGTTAGCCATTTGTATTTCCCATGTAACTTTCCAAAGTAATTAATTTTCTGTGGTTAAATTCAGTTTTCACCTCAAGTTTTCTATTTTGAGGTCTTATTCAAGAAGACTCCTAACTTTCGGTCACAAAGATATAATTTAATATTTTTTTCTATTAGCCTATGGTTTTACCTTTCACATTTAGGTGATAAACCACTTAAAATCCACTTTTGCCAATGGTATAATATAGTAAGGTTGAGGTGTGTGTTTTCTCCATATGGTGGACAGTTTTCCCAATTGTTTTGTATTGACGATTCATCAACTAAGTTCTCACGTACACATACGTCCCTTTCTAAACTCTCAGTGGTGTTCTACTGGTCTAGTTTTCTGTTTTTATGCCAGTTTCATAATTTTTCATTATTATGGCTTTATTGTAATTTTGTCATGTATTAAGGTATCATTTACAAACATTGAAATTTATCCTCTAGGTAGAATTTTATAATTTTTGACACACAAGTCAATGTACCACCATAACCAAGATATGAAAAAGAATTTCATCACCTTCCTGACAAAATACCCCCATACTCCTTTGTGGTCAACATATACCTCCAACCCAGCTTCTGAAAACCTCTGGTCTGTCTTTTTGTTCCTCCAAATTTGCCTTTTCCACAATAACATACAAATGGAATCATACAGCATGCACTTATTTGAAAACTGTTTCTTTCACTTAAAAGAATTCACTTGAGATAATCCATGTTTTGTATGTCAGTAGCTTTTTCTTTTTTATAGCTGAGTAGTAAGCCATCTTTTATATATACCACAATTTATACATTCACCAGTTAAAGAACAGTTTTGGTGACATGAGTAAAGCTACTATAAATACTCACCTAAACAGTATTGTTGGGTTATATGTCTAAACTTATAAGAAACTACCAAACTGTTTTCCAAAGTGGCAACTACACTGTGCATTCTCTCAGCAGTGTGAGATTTCCAAGTGCTCTGCATCCTCTCCAACAACTGATACTGTTCTTCCTTTCTCTCTCTCTTCTTCCTCCTTCCTTTCCTCCCTCCCTCCTTCTTTCTTTTTTTTTCTCTTTCATTCTCTTTTTTATCATTCCAGTAGGTGTTTACTAGTCCTGATTGTGATTTTAATTTACGTTCCCATTATAACTAATAATATCATAAGTATTTTCTCTTGTGTTTTCTTGCCCTCCTTATATCTTTTTCTGTGAAGTGTCTCAAAATTGCCTCTATTTTTTATTGGATTTTTTGTTTACTTACTACTGAGTCTTGAGAGTTCTTTAGTCTACATACAGTGCTTTTTTTAGATATGTGTTTTGCAAATATTTTCTGTCCATTTGTGGCCTGACATATATTTTCTTAACAATGTCTTCAGAAGAACAGAAAACTTTAATTTTGAAGAAGTCCAGTAAATCAATTTTGTCTCTTATAGATAGTGCTTTTGAAGAGTTGTGTAAGAAATATTTGCCCTATCTCAAAGTCACAAAGAGTTTTCTTATATGTTTTCTTCTCAAAGTTTTATAGTTTTAGGTTTTACAATGAAGATCATAGCCTATCTTGACTTAATTTTTGTATATGTTGTGAGGCTTACTTTGTGCAAACTGATATTTAATTTTTCCGGTGCCATTTGTTGAAAAGGCTGTACTTGCTCCTTTGCATCTTTGTTGAAAACAGTTGACAATATGTGTGGGTCTATCTGGATTCTCTCTTCTATTCTACTGTTCTATATGACTCTCCTACCGATATCACACTGCCTTGATTACTGTACCTTTAGAGTAAGTCTTGAGATCAGATACTGCATGCCCTCTTTGTTCTTTTTCAAAGTGTTTTTGGGTATTCTAGTTTCTTTGCCTTTCTGTGTATATTTTAGAACTTTTGATTTCTAAGGTTCCTGGGATTTTTACTGGGATTACAATAAATGTATACATCAAATTAAGGAGAATTAGTACTTGGCAGTACTAATATTTTACTCTGTAGATGAGAAGAGTCCAGGTAGATTCAGTGCCTTTACCTCACCAGCAGTCTGACCCTCCTTCAAGCTTACACTACAGGCAGGAGCTTTCCTGCTTTCCTGCCTGACTCTTAATTTTTCTTGTGAGTGCCCACTTGAGGTCTGTGGAGAAGAGCTTATAAGTTTATACAAACTCCACTTGTGCCTGCAGCTTTCACACTTGCCCTTCATACTAGGCCAAGAGCTTAACTTTCATACTCACCTACATCCAGCCTTTAGCAATTTGTAAATGGCAAATTCTTCCTACCCGTTTGTAAGGCAGTATTGTTTTCATGTCATGCTCAGGCACAAGTTGGGGACAGCTGTCCATCTTTAGACTAGAGATGAATAAGTCACCCTGCAACATCAGCTCACTGAGGAAGTAAAGGGCAATAGTGATTTTATTGATACTTTCAGGGTTTCTTGTCAGAGTGGAAGTGATGCTTTCTCCATCCTTCTACATACTGGGTAGATGCCAGAAGCTATTGCAATAGCTTTATACTATGCTTTAATACCTGACAGTAAGTCCCCTCTCTTTGCTATTTGTGTCTTCCATATAAACTCTTTCCATATAAAAATTTGTTGGAATATTAATTGGTTATACTGTGGAATAGAATTTGTGGAAAATTTGGAGACAATGGCATATTTTCTAAGTATAGTTTCACATCTATAAACATGGTTGATATCACCATACAAATTCAAAAATTTATGTCCTTTAATATATTTTTATTTATTTACTTATTTTTAATGAGGAGAAAGTCATATGACATCAAATTTTTGTTACAGCACACAATTCAATGGTATTTATACATTCACAATATTGTATAACCATCACCTCTATCAATTATCAAAATATTTTCATCACCCCAAAACAAAACCTAGTACTCATTAAGCAGTCAAACCCCATTCCTGCTTCTTTCTAGCCACTGGCAACCACCAATCTGCTTTCTCTGTCTATAGATTTGACTATTTTGGACATCTCATGTAAATAGAATCATACAATATGTGAGTTTTTATGTCTGGTTTATTTTACTTAGCATACTTTTATAATTTATTTATGTCGTAATACATATCAATACTTTATTCTATTTTAAATTTTATTATTAGTTTCGAGTATGCAGTACATTGGTTAGACATTTATATAGTTTTAAATGGAATCACATTTTAATTAATATTTTAGTTGTTTATTGCTGATAATAATATCATTGATTTCCTAAGTTTAACTTGCTGATAATAATATCATTGATTTCCTAAGTTTAACATCAATGGATTACACCATTGATGATACCATTGTTGTTAAGGTGAACTCTCTTATTATTATTTTAAAAATTGTTTATTTTTGAGTTGTCTATATAGATTTTTTTCTTCTCTTATAATCCTTATGCCCTTTCTATTTCTTATATGGTGGGTATCCGGGTTACTTTGAGCTTCCATAAGAAAATACCATGACAGGGTGAATTATTATAAACAGCAGAAATGTATTGCTTATGGTTCTGGAGGCTGGAGATCTGAGATCAGGGTCAGGTAAGGACCCTCTCCTGGGTTGTAGACTTCTCTTTGTATCTTCTTATGATAGAAGGAGGCACGGGAACTCTCTGGCTCTCTTTTGTAAAAAAACGAATGGCATCCATGGAGGGCTCTGCCCTCAAGACCTAATCACTTGCCGAAGGCCCCACCTACTACTCCACCACAATGGTCATTCAAATTTCAACAAGGAATTTGAGGGGGATGAAAACTTTCAGACCATAGCAGTTGGCAAGAATCTTCAATATTATGCTAAAAAGAAATTGTAATAATGAACATTGACATCATATTCTTGATCTCATGCATCTCAATTCATCTAAATTTTCTCCATTAAGAAGGATGCTTTCTGTAGGTTTAAAGCATACAGATTTCTATTGGTAAGAACGTTTGATTTAGTTCTTATTTTCTGAGATTTTTTGAAATCATATACAGTTGACCCTTGAACAACATATGTTTGAACTGCACGAGTCCACTTATACTCGGATTTTTTTTTCAATTAATATAAGAAAATTTCGGAGATGAGCGACATTTGAAAAAAGTCACAGAGGAATGTCATAGCCTAGAAATATTGAAAAAAATTAAGAGAAAGATATGCATGCATAAAATATATGTAGCTACTAGTCTATCTTATCATTTACTAATATAGAATATACACAAATCTATTATAAAAAGTTAAAATTTATGAAAACTTACACACACAAACATAAACCATACATGACAGTGAGATTCTCAGTAGATAAATGTAAACAAATGTATAGATTCAGTATTAAATTATAACTGCATAAAATTAACTGTAGTACGTACTGTACTACTGTAATAATTTTATAACCGCCACCTGTTATTGCAGTGAGCTCAAGTGTTGCGCGTATCCTCTTAAGCTGCCGTGTGACGTTAATCATCCCCATGTGAGCAGTTCATCTCTCCAGTAGATTGTGTATCACAGTAAAAAGTGATCTCTCTCAGTTCTTATGTATTTTTCATTGTGTTTAGTGCAATACTGTCAACCTTGAATAACACCATGAGACCCATATGAAGTGACACTAGTGATGCTGGAAGTGCTTCCAAGAAGCAAAGAAAAGTCATGACATTACAAGAAAAAGTGCAATCGTTTAATATGTACTGTAGATTGAGGTCAGCAGCTGTCCTTCCCTGCCATTGTAAGATAAATGAATTCGGGTAAGGACCATTGTAAAAAAAGCAAGGAAATTCATGAAGCCATTGCTGCAGCTATGCCAGTAGGCATGAAAATCTTCCATCATATTTACCAAATACCTTTTTATCTTTTATTGAAAATGCAGTTTTATGTGGGTGCAAGATTGTCATAAGAAAGGCATACTAGTAGACTTTAATATGATTTGAGAAAGAGCAAAGCCATTATATGACACTTAAAACAAAAGAAAGCTGAAGGATATAAAGCTGGAGAATTTAATTTCAGCAAAGTATGGCCTAATAAATTTAGAATGAGTCTTTTAAAAAGTCAAGATAACAGTATTAGCAGCTTCTGCTAACCAAGAGGCAGCAGACGAGTTCCCAGACGCCATAAAGAAAATCGTTGAGGGGAAAGAATATCTACCTGAACAGGTATTTGATGCATACGAAAAAGCCCTATTCTGGGAAGAAGAAGAAAAAGAAAATGCCACAAAGGACACTTATTAGTAAGGCAGAGAAGCGAGCACCAGGTTTTAAATCGTCAGGAAGGGATAGGCTCCCTCTGCTGTTCTGTACAAATGCTGTCCTTCAGCTTGTGATCAGGACTGTCATTGTCTATAAAGCTGCTAAGCCCCATCGTCCTCATGCTCGCAGAGAAAAGATTAAAACACCAGCTACCAGTGTTGGTTGTACAGCAAGAAGGCTTGGACAACAAGAACGTTTTTTTTCTGGATTGGTTCCATCTATACTTTGTCCTTGAAGTCAGGAAGTATTTTACCAGTAAGTAACTGTCTTTTACAGTTATTTTTTCATATTGGACAATGCCCTTGGCCACCCAGAACCCCAAGAGTTCAACACCAAAGGTCTACTTACACCCAAACACAACATCTCTAATTTAGCTTATAGATCAAAGTGTCATAAGGGGCTTCAGGGCTCATTACATATGGTTCTCTATGGAAAAGATTGTCCATACTCTGGAAAAGAACTCTGATATAGAGAACATCATTAAAGTCTGGAAGGATTACACCATTGATGATACCATTGTTGTTATAGAGAAAGCCATGAATGCCATCAAACCCGAAACAATAAATGCCTGCTAGAGAAAACTACTGTTTTCTGTTGTCCAGATGTTGTTCATGCCTTCACATGAAATCATGAAAGAGATTGTAGATAGGGCAAAAAGGGTGGGGGAATAAAGGGTTTCAAGATATGGATCTTGGAGAAATTCAAGCGTTAATAGAACCACATCAGAGGAAGTAACAGAAGACAACTTGATGGAGATGAGTGTTTCTGAGCTAGTGCCAGATGATGAGGAAGACGATGCAGAAGAAGAAGTGCCAGGAAACAAATTTACATTACATAAGCTGGCAGAAGGGCTCTAGTTATTTAAGATCGATACTGAATTCTTTTACGACATGGACCCTTCTATGATATGGGCATTGAAACTAAACCAAATGGTGGAAGAGGATTGGCACTTTAGAGAAAAAAAAAGCAAAAATGTCAGACAGAATTATAATATCATTCCATAAAGTTACACCGAGTTTGCCTGCCCCTTCTGCCTCTCCTTCCACCTCCTTCACCATTTCTGCCTTTGCCACCCCTGAGACAGCAAAACCAACCTCTCATCTTTTTCCTCTTCCTCCTCCTCAGTCTACTCAACCTGAGGATGACAAGGACAAAGATCTTTATGATAATTGACTTGCACATCATGAACAGAAAATAACCATCATGCCGTACAGTTAATGAAGTTATCTGTTGTGCATGTGTGTCTTTTTGTGAATATTTAATAACTGTATGGTGAAAACTATAGGAGATGTCTTTGTATCATCATCGTCATCATCACCTAAGTATTTATTGTGTGGAATATCATGTTCAAGACTTATGTAGATGGATAGCCTATTCTTACATAAGCACAAGGTGACTTATATTTGACATAAAATTAATAATGTGTTTGTTTGCTTACTGTTTTATAACTTTGCTTTCAAAGGATTTCATTACCATACAGTATGCTTCTCTCTTTCTCTCTCTCTCTCTTTCTCTCTGTTTGGTAATTAGAGAAACTCTATATCAGCCTAACATCACAGGTAAGTGATTTTTATTTTTTTATTATTTATTTGTATATTTATGTATTTATTTGTTATTAAATTTATTAGGGTGACATCAGTTAATAAAATCATCTAGGTTTTAAGTGTACAGTTCAGTAATACATAACAATGTTTCCAATACTGTGTTATGAATAAGACTGTAATATTGTATGCCATAAAATTTTTATAAAGATTCATTCATTAGTCTATAGGCTAGGCTGCTGTGAAACAATCAAATCGATTACACTAGACTACAATCTAGTCTAGAAGACGCAATCATATCATTGCCTCTTTATTATCAATGCCTGAATTGTTATACCTGTAAATAAATATGAATTTCTTTTTCACATTATCTTTACGTTTTTGATGTCTAGTGTCAGTAATACAGGTAACATCCACAGTGTTTTGTATAATAAAGAACAATATCTATATAGGTATCAACGGACAATTTATCTTGTAAACAGACGTGTAAACTTACTTACTGTTATTGATAAATCCAGTACAGTACTATAAATGTATTTTCTCTTCCTAAAGATCTTCAGAATTATATTTTATTTTTTTCAGCTTAACTTATTGTAAAAATACAGTATATAAATATGTATAACACAAAATATGTATTATTATCTATGTTCTCAGTAAGGTCAACAATAGGCTATTAGTAAATTTGGGAGGGAGTCAAAAGTTACATGTAGATTTTCAACTGTGCTGG
>NW_011888848.1:2857973-2864670 GCF_000151845.1 Pteropus vampyrus
CACTTGGGAAAAGTTAATGAATAAAACAGACAAAATCTCTTTTCTCATGGAGCTTATATTCTACCAGAAAGAAAAAGATAATTAACCATAACTAATAGGTAAATGGAAAGTTAGATAGAGACAAATGCTATAGGAAAGAAAAATATTGAGTTTAGTAAAGCAGATTGGGAATGCCAGGTGGGGTAGGGTCTCAATTATAAATAGGATGATCAAGATCAGCTTTATTGAAAAGGTGGCATTTGAATATCATCTCAGGGAGAAGGGCCAATCCATGAAATGTCCTGTGGTATCAGTATACCCAGGCTCTTTAAGGAATGTGTGTGGTAAAGTAATGGAGCTCAAATGACGAAGAGTCTTGGAGATCATTGTAAAGTCTTTGGCTTTTATTCTGACAGAGATAGGAGCCATCAGAAGGTTTTGAACAGAGTGATATGATTTTCACTTATGTTTTAAATACTAGGCTATTGTGTAAGGGATCTGTGGGGTCTAAGATGGAAAGAAGAAGGAGTTAGGAGACTATAGCAATAATCAGGATAATTAGTGATGATGAATTGCATCATGGTTATTGCAGTAGAGATGGTGAAATATGGTTGGACTGTGAATATATTTTTAAGATAATACAAACAGGATCTCCCAATAAATCAGATGTGGGAAGTGAGAGATGAAGGAAATGTGGATGCTTCCAGGTTGTGGGTAAAGTAGGTTTGGGGGAATAATAAGTTTTAACAAAATAAATTTTGGATGTTGACTACTAAGCAAAACATTCAAGTCAGAAGAAATATGTGGGAAGGAGATATAAATGTGGGAGGTTTTTAAAGATTGAACAAGAGCAAAAAATGTATTTTTGATTTGTTGAAAATAAAGTTCTCTACACATCTATTCATTAGATTTAATTATTATTTAAAGCTTCTATGTGTTCATCTACATAAAATAATAAATATGTCATTCTTAGTATATTTAGAAGATAATCACATGGAACCTAAAACCACAGTGCCAGAATTTTAATTCTGGCTTTAACACTTTCTGACTATGGACAAGTTAATCATTCTGTGCCTCACTTGTCTCACCTATTAAATATAGATAATAATAATACTCATATCTTTTGATTGTTATGAGAATTAAATGTGTTATAGTATGTAAAGTACTTAGAACAGAGCCTGATAAATAATAATTACTTTATATATGTTCATTAGTATTAAGATCACTAGCATTATCATCATTTATCATTACAGACATTTTTTTCCTCGTAAGAGTTTTCATTTCAAATTCCATATTGTCTGTTGGTATGATTGTTACCACATATTTCAGTATATATTTTTCCTTTTCTTTTAGTTTGCATTTTCTTTTGATTTAAATATGTTCTCCTGTTGACAATATAGTGCTAAATTTTTTTTCCTTGATTCTATTAGAGAATCTCTGGTTTTTATTTTGATAGGTGAGTATGTTTCATTTAGATTTCTTGAAATATTTGTTATTTGTTATATAAGCTTTATCTGTAATACAATACTTTCATTTACCACTTTCTTTTTTTTTCCGGGTTTTTTGTTTTCATCGTACTGATCACATCTTCTTCCTTTTGCTGGTTTAAAAGCCATATTTTTAAAAAAAATTATTATCTGTTATTCCTAACTTAGTAGGGGCTATTCTCTTTTTTTCTTTATCAATTGTTAATTATTTATCAATAATTCTTCCACCTAAACAAATCAACTTTTTTTTCCTTTTGGTCAACTCCTTCTGTATTGAATGACTTCTTATTTAAAGAATAACAACTAATAATAAAATTTTAGATTTAGTATTCCTTTCTTTTAATACTTTGAATATTTTATTTAATTTTTTACTTTTTTTAGTATGTCCCTTATCATTGTTGATGAGGTACCTTAATTCTTATTTCTTTAGTTTTTTTGAGTAATATGCTTTTATTTTTTGAAAGTTTTATAATGGTCTCCTTTTCTTAAATTTTATTATCATGTATCTAGTTGGAGCCCTACCACTAGGACATAGCTCTTAGTCCTATAGTATGATTCGAACTCCTAGATTTTTCCTTTCTAGGGTGTAGAATTTCTTATGTCTCAATTGAAATGCAGTGTATATGAAGGATTATAACACTCAGAAATTAGGGTGGGGCTTGAACTACAATCTTTTTTTTTTTTTTACTAATACAACACAGATGAATTCTCTCATCAACTCTTTATCCTCCCTGTTGTTATTTCCTGCTTAACATTTTAGAGATTTTCCTTGGATGTATGAATCTTAGACAATGGCAAAAGATTTGCGGAGAATGTATGAACATTTGTATTCTCCTCTGCTGTGCCCTCTTCTCAAATGTTCCACAGGTTGCAGCCACTTTGGTTGCACTAAACTTCAACCTCTACCTCTTCAGTCAGTGAGATGACCTCCTCTGTCTGGGTTCTCTTCCCCTGTCCCACAATGTGGAAATTGCCTTCAGAGAATAAGTGAGGTTAATGTGGAGCTTGTTTGTGTGCTTCCCTTTTCTTAAGAATTGTCATTCCTCAAGCCCTGAGTTGGTTCCTTTCCAATGACTTCAAACAGTTGCTTTATGCATTTTGTCTAGCATTAATAGTGATCATCTGCAGGAGGCTTAATTCAATACAAAACAAGCATTGCATTGTTCTAAACTGGTTTGCATGCTTTTGTTTTTGTTTTTGCTTTTGTTTTTGTTGTGTTTTACTTTATGCATAGTCACATTGTGGCCTGGAACCCTGACCCAGTCTGGATCAATTATAGTCTCATGTCACTTTCCCTCATAATCTGAGCCACCTTTATTAGAACATTTATCAAAGGGCGAAAATGGACTCTGATATTTCTGAATCCAGGGGTTTTCACAATGTCATAATGACACTGCTTCTCTTAGTCTCCTGGTCATCTTTTACTCTATGTTTACTTTATTTTCAAGCAGGTATTTTCCTAATGGCAGCAAGGGTGAGTCCTAATGTCCACAAGCATACAATATTTTTTAACTCATATTCCCAGTTGGAGATAGCATAAATATCTCTCATCCATCATTCATATCAATCTTCCCCTACATGATTCAGATTTGTGTTATTGGGTTATATATTCATTAGGACTAATCACTATTTCTAGAGGAATGTAGTACACTGATAGGTCAGCCTGGATTACATACATATACCTGTGGTGAGGAAGTGTTACCACAAATTCTCATCCTCACCAGAATTCTAGAGTTAGAAAAGAGCCGTTTTCAAATAAAACAGGTGTGTCTGATTACCATAATTTGCTAGGTAGGCAAAACAATAGATGTGTCACATAAAGCTCTTTCTTGGGACTACTGAGATGAAACTCAAGAGGAGATTTAGTCCTGCAGGTGTGAGGCTTGGAAATAGCCTTTTATGGAATAACAACCTTGGGAACTGCTGGGGGTCATATTACTAGCCTTGTAGAAAAAGCTACTGGGCAATGTGAGAGAATAAAGTCCCCCCCACCACCAAAATCCTGGAAATTATAAAGTTCCACTTTCTACTGTTTCTTGAGTTCCCAGCTACATCTTTGTTTCTTTGTTTCTTAGACTTTTCCTGGTTTTACTAAGCCAATAAATTCCCATTTTGTCTAAATTATGTCACTTGAAAGCCAGAATCCTAGCTAAAACTATTTAGACTTACACTTTCCAGTATGGTAGCCATTAGCCACATGTGGCTATTGGGCACTTAAAATATGGCCAGTCCAAATTGAAATCTTTTGTGACTGTATAATACACACTGGGTTTTGAAGACTTAGTATGATAAACAGAACATAAAATATCTTAGTAATCTTTTAATGATTACACATTGAAATGATATTTTTATATTTTAGTTTAAATAAAATTTGTTATTAAACTAATTCCATCTTTTAAAATTATTAAAAGCTACTGGAACATTTTAAATTACAGATATGGCTTACACTGTATTTTTATTGACACTGCTGAAATAGATGATTACATAAAATAGATTTCTAAATATGTACTTTGTAAAGTCCAAATTTTTCATATGCAATGCATTTAGGAAGTTAAGTAGAAATAGGGACATGGTAATGTTGGAGAGAAATACATATAGTACTGGACCAATGACATAATTTCCAACATTGAAAATGTGTTTTGCTTTAAAATATGTGCCTGAAAATTAGTAATTAGTCTTATTTGAAATAATCCTACTAACATAGGGGAAAAGAAACTTAATAAATATAATGGTAAAGCACAAGATAGAAGTCAGTCATTGAAAGAATGTTTTCTGAAACTTCCAACTGGAAATGGTGTGTTTATGGAAGCTAGCATGAAAGAGAAATGGAAGTGAGTCCATTAAAAGCCTTTGCTTCTGGATGTTCTCCAACTCTGTAGCATCCTGTAAATTTTCAAACAATATAACTATGCTCTAAGTCAGCTAAAATCCCATACCAGGCAGTCATCAGGCCTCACTTACATTGCTGGATTTGAAAATAAATGAAACAGAAAATTAGTTTATTTTATGACAATATGGTGTAATAGCTAATCATGGACCTTGGAACCACATAAACTTGGATTTTAATTGTGGCTTTCCACTTTCTAACTCAGTATCCATGATTTTTTACCTCTCTAAAACTCATCTCCTCTTTGGCAAAAATGGAGGATAACAATGGCATCTACCTCAAAAGGTTGTTGAAAAAAATAAAGAAAATAATTTAAATGATTGGCATTTACTAAATAAATGACAAATTTTATTATTTATAATATAACCAAGGAGACAAAATAATAAAATACTATTATATATCCACAAATAATTACTTTTTATAAAAGTTAAATAAAACATACATAAAAAATTAAAATCAACTCAGATTTTACCATTCAAAATTCATACTTCAATAAAAAATTTAGAGATGTAATAAATTCTGGAAATAAAAAAAGAAACTGATTTTCAAAATGATATATTTTCAGAAAGCATTTATTCTTACTGAAAAGTTCCATAAACTACATTTCAGCAAATTTCATCATTATAAAGGTTACCATGAATTACACTATGTAATATGTGTTACAAAGATCTTAGATAAAGAAGAAAATAAGATAAAAAAATGGTAAGAAAGTAATTTTGTCATTATCTATCTATCTATCTATCATCTATCTATACACATATATACATGTATGTGTGTGTGTGTGTGTGTGTATGTGTGTGTGTGTGTTTATCACTGATTACATCATCCCTTTGTGGCCTGACTACCAGATATAATTTTTAACCTGCACCACTTATTCTAGTAAAAGTGTCATTATGCTCCAGCCCTTGCATAATTTGTTTACTTCTCTCTTTATTATTTATTTATTATTTTATTCTAACCATACTTTTATTTCTAGGAAACATATTTTATTGACCACAATCTGCTGAGAGTACAAATTTGAATTAATTTGAAACCATTTATTGAAAAGGCGGAATGTCCACATATCACATTTCAACAGACACATGTGGATTAAGAATGATCTATTTTAATTGGTCTTAAAATAAGTTAAGCTTGCTTTTCTAAGAAATTTTCTAACTCTATTAGAAGGAATAAATTAAGCTTCTGTTTTGATATATATTATTGTAACAATTATAATACATGTTATAATATAGGTACTATAAAATGTTCTTATATAAAACTATTGCTTTATTAATACAAAGTGCCAATAATCTCTCTGATTATTTTTGTAGTTTTAAATGTTCAATCGTTTTCAATTATTTTATCTGCTTAATAAATGACTAACCTGTAATGTCACCGGTTTTAGTCTATAAGCCTTGTTTATTCTGTCAATTGGGTATGAAGCATTTTACTGAAAGGATAAAAATCCACTTATTCAATATCCAAACTCTTTTTCTTATGAGTTGATCATCATATTAATTGATTAGGAAGAGACTAGAACTCCATTTTTCTATGTCTAGGTTTCCTTTTTTGTCCCAATTTTTGTCCTTTAATGTTGACATAATTTGATACTTGGACATTCTTTTCTGGTCCAAGAGTTACAGGCAAACATTTGGAGAAAATTTATGTTCATAGAATTTCTTGAATCTACAAATTGATATATTTCATCAGTTTTTGTGTATACTTAATATTTGTAAATGATTACTCATGAAACTGGTAACAGCAATTTCTTCTTGTGAATTGGGGGCCAGGAGTAAAAGGCACATTTATTTTATATACCTATACTTTTCAACTGTTTGTTTAGCATTACCATGTCAACTGTTTAACAGTTATGTGAAATTTGCATTGACTTTAGAATATGGGCAATATTTGAAAATAGAGTGGGAAAATTCCAGAAGATTAAACAATTTGTCACATCATGGAGGTGATAAAATCTATCATTTTGGTTTAATTTTATATGTGTATATGGAAATTCATAACACTAAATAGAAATATCATAAAAATTATATCCCAGCTCAGCATTCAATTACAGTTACATTTTGATAGATAAAGGATATACACTGCTTACAAGTATATCATAGAAAATAAACAGATGTTGGTTAATATTTTATAAAGAAAATTCAATACCAAATTCATGAAAGCTTCTTTAAAAAGAAACAGAAATTAACTTTTCTGAGAATCTTATATGTGCCAAGCACAATTGATTTGACAGGGAAACTTCTGAAGTAAAAAGTTTTATTATGATTAAATTACTTGATAAAATAAACTTTTAAAAATATATAAATGTATTTAAATTGAGCAAGCTTATGAGACCTGGAAATGTGTA
>NW_011888848.1:2865325-2930508 GCF_000151845.1 Pteropus vampyrus
TGGAGAAAATTTATGTTCATAGAATTTCTTGAATCTACAAATTGATATATTTCATCAGTTTTTGTGTATACTTAATATTTGTAAATGATTACTCAAGAAACTGGTAACAGCCATTTTTTCTTGTGAATTGAGGGCCAGGAGTAAAAGGCAGATTTATATTACATACCTATACTTTTCAACTGTTTGTTTAGCATTACCATGTCAACAGTTTAACAGTTATGTGAAATTTGCATTGCTTTAGAATATGGGCAATATTTGAAAATAGAGTGGGAAAATTCCAGAAGATTAAACAATTTGTCTCATCGTGGAGGTGATAAAATCTATCATTTTGGTTTAATTTTATATGTGTATATGGAAATTCATAACGCTAAATAGAAATATCATAAAAATTATATCCCAGCTCAGCATTCAATTACAGTTACATTTTGATAGATAAAGAATATACACTGCTACAAGTATATCATAAAAAATAAACAGATGTTGGTTAACATTTTATAAAGAAAATTCAATACCAAATTCATGAAAGCTTCCTTAAAAAGAAACAGAAATTAACTTTTCCGAGAATCGTATATGTGCCAAGCACAATTGATTCGACAGGGAAACTTCTGAAGTAAAAAGGTCTTATTATGATTAAATTACTTGATAAAATAAACTTTTAAAAATATATAAATGTATTTAAATTGAGCAAGCTTATGAGACATGGAAATGTGTAGCATCACTATACATATGGACATATGATATTTATTCTGAGATTTTACTTAAATAGAATCAATGTTAAATAGAGCTATTCCTCTTCCTTTCTTATTTATTCCCCTTCTCATTCTCCTCTCTTGTCTTAATTTGTCTTTTCTTTTTTCCTTCATCTCTATGAATAATTAAGTTCAAAGCTATTAGGGGAGGCTGAGCCAGTAAGGTGTCTGCACTGGGGAAATGAGAGTCATGTGGCCTAGGCTGAGGTGTAGATTCTCAAACAGGGTGGGAAGGTTTCTACATGGAAGGGCTGCCAGGCCTGTGAGTTGAAGCCCAGGAAGGTTGAGGGGGAAATCTATGTATTAGAGCATCCCGTTGTAAGGTGTCAGAGTCCAATCAGAGTAAGTAGGGCATCCCTGCAGAGAGTTTTCTAATGAAAGGTATCAGAGCCTGAATGTAGACAAGAGGATTGTCTAGAGCTGGGTGTCAAAGCCCAAACTGTGTGAGGAAATCACCCATCCAGGCTCAGTTCCAGTACAGGCATCAGAGTTTCAAGACAGAAGGACTTAAAGGGCCTGGCATGGATTGTCAGAGCTTGAGTGGCATATTTATGCATAGTAGCTGTCTAGTATAGCATGCCAAAAATCAAGCAGAGTGAGGGGAGAATCCATATGGAAGGATGTGCTGACATGGAGTGTTAGAGTCCAGTTGGGGTGAGGTGGAAATCCCTAGAGGGACAAGGGAGTGAGCAGCCTAGTTTGAGGTTGCAAATTTCAAGCAGAGAAAGAGAACATCCATGCTGGCAGGAGGGTAGCAGGGAGGAGGGAAGGGGAGGCAGAAGTAGAATTTTGGGGCAGTATATGAGAACCTGAGTGAGATTAGGAGCATGTCTGCAAAGAAGAAGGGGCAGTGACACAAGATTAGTTACATACAGGGGGATTGAGTAAATAAGTAAATGTATTATGGATAATGAGAGCTGAGATTCTCACCTTTGAAAGGGACTACAAATGGAAAAGATTAAAGCTAGAGTGAATGTTACTATGTTACATTGGACCGGAGGCATGGAGTTCAACATGAACTCACTAATTTCCAATATATGTTGATGGATGTACATATTCCCCACATCTGTCCAGAGAATGGGCCTGAGAATAGTGACATTGTGACTTCCCAACAGTGATGAGCACATATTAAGCCCAAATTTTGGTTTCTAAAAGCTATTCTCAACTCAAGAAGACCAAGGATCCTTGGAGGAAATAACTAATTCCAGAGTTAGGTAAGAAAAAGTATACCATGAGCCTGGAACATTGTGTTATACCAGAAAGCAAGGAGGTAATCAAAGAATGATGGGCATATGTCAAAAGGACACAGAAGTCCTATTGAAGTGGTTCACACTGGCCAAGTCTGAAATAATATGAGCATCAAAATAAATAGTGACAGTAAAGAATAAGAAACCACAAGTTAATAATGTTATAAATAAGTAAATAAATAAATTCAAAATTTGTTTACTGCATGAGTTTTCGGTTGGTCTGTCACAGATTAGTGATTTTAAATGGCACACATTTGTTCTGACATAGGTTCTGTGGGTCAGAAGTCTGGGCACTGCTTAGCTAGGTTCTCATTTAGGGCCTTGCCAGCTGCAATCCAGCTTCAAACCAGCTGTCAGCCACGGCCGCAGTCTCAGCAGAGACTCAACGAGGGAAAGATCTGCTTCCAAACTCCCTGAGGTTGTTGGCAGAATTTATTTCCTTGCAGCTGCAGGACTGAGGGTTTTGGTTTCTTGCTGAAAGTCACCCTCAGCTGGTAGAGGCCACCTCCATTCCCTTACTATGTGAGCCTCTCCAACATTGCCACTTATTGGATGGCAGCTTGCTTCTTCAAAACCAGCAACAGAGTCTCTAGTCTGCTGGATCAACAGTTTTATATAACATAACAATGATGCGAATGCCACTCATCACCTTTGCCACATTCTCTTGAAGAGAAATAAACAAGTCATAAGGTCCATCCCTACTCAAGGTGAGGAGATTATACAGCATATGAATTCAAGAACAAAGGGGTGTCGAGATCACATTAGGGTTTGTTTATCTATTACCACCATTTGCCTTCTGACTCCCAACAATTCACTCCCTCCCATATGCAAATGGATATTTTCATGTCTTATTAGTAGGATTATAAATCATTAAAAATTTTCTGGAGAGAAATTTGGTTGCAGGCCCATTTTGCATTAATTTTTAAGTCAATAATTAGGAATATTTAGATCTAGTAAATTTAGCTATAATAAATGTTCTCTGTTTTATATATTAGCAAAAATTAGAAAACCTGAACTTTTACATCGGTTGGCAAAAATGTCTAGGTATGGAATTCTGCAAAGCCTCTGAAAATAATATCACGGAGGCATTTATATGTGCATAATCAAATGTGTAAAATACATTAAGTGTAAAAATATGTTGCTGTATAATATTTATAGTATAATCTATGTACTACATAGTAAAACCTATATTATACCTATATGCATACATAGCAAATTGAGAACTATACATTCCAGGGAATTAAAAATTACTTATTTTTCTTCTGTTTCTATTATTTTCCCTTACATGTATTTTCTTGTATTTAAATATACATATATAAATATATTAAAAATTGCTGTTAAAAGTTTCTTGGGTAATTATTTACAAACATTATAAATATTTAAATATATATAAATATATACACACATAGTTTAATTTTGAGTATTTAAAATTCTAAGGATACTGTAGTTAAAAATGCACTTTAATTCAACATCTACATAATGTAAAAATAATAATTTTTTTGAAGGATAACAAATTATAGCTAGTGAAAAAAAAGAGAAAATTTAGAAATTAGAACATCCATCCCCTGACATGCACCATATACAAAGATAAAAAAATTCACTTAGTATCTTTGATACCTGCTTTTCCTATCTGAAAATACCTTTTACAATAGCATCCAAAGTACCACTGATTCCTTAGCCAAATTTCTGTCTTCAATGTATTTTGAACTCCTGTTATTTTGGGGCTTAATGTATTTACACAGTAATGCTCAATTTCATCCCTGACCCTTCCAAACAAACAATTTCTCCTAGCCATAGTATCTATTCTGAGCATAAAGTTTATATAATCTCTCAGAAGCAGTCTTTAAATTACTATGTGTCTGGCCCATGCTAGGTACTGAAGTTTTAAAGACAATTAAGTCAAAATTTCTGTTACCAAGGAGGTCAGTTAGTGGAGGACATTAACGTGACTGGACAGAATTTCCTCTTTCCCCAAATTCAAGCAGGTAGTCCACCTGACTTATTGCTACAGCGGAAGCACATGTCTGGGTGGAAAAACTAGTAGCCTAGGAACCTTTTAAACTTTTTCAAAACAAAGACTACTCATAATAGACTTCTCAAAAAAAAAAAAAGATTATAGCTAGAAAAAGTTATAACATTTGAAAAGCAAAAAACTAATGCCAACTAATTGATGAGAATAAATTTCTAATCAATTACAATGAACTTTATCTTATTGTAAATGATCAGGCATAAGAGATATTGTTCACATGTTTATCCAGTTTGAGACAGCGTAGGTAAGAAACATTTATGAAATATATTCACATCAATTTTCATGTGGATTTGGCATAAAATTCTTATTTTCTCTACTTCAAAAATTCAATTGTTCTTTTTCTTTTTTTCTCTCACCAAATTATTTCTCTTTTCATTTTTTTGTTCAATTCACCTAAATTATCTTAATGGGGCAGGAAATCTAGATCCTGAAATTTCTTTATGAAGTAGAACAACCTCTCTCTTTCGATCTTCTATATTTAAAATCTTCTCAATTATTCTCAACATTTCTCTTTTTTTTCTTTTCCCATATGCCCAAGACTCATTTTCCTTTTTCATTTCTGTAACTCTTAGCCTCTATTCTCTTCCCACCCAGCCATTCTGCTTGTGTTCCGTTGCCACCTTCATTTTCCTTGTTGTTGGAGAACTGGCATCAAGGCCACCTGTTATCCTCAGCTGACTTTGATGCATGATTTAAATCTAGCCACAGATGCAATGTTTTGGGTATCAAGAGACTATAGAAATGTAAAGCTGAGGATGGCAATAGTCATGTGGATAATGGGCAAAATGTTTGCCCAAATTATTTTCCTAATCGTTAATATTAATATATCATAGCTAGGCTCTGAGTTGAGAGACAAGGAATCTTAAACCAGCTTTATTGAAACTATCTGTTAAGGTTCTATGTGCATCAGATAGTGTGAAATTTATTAGTGGTTCTAGTTTAGCTAAGAGCCCAGAAGGACAAAACGAAATGGATCTGTGAATGGCATGGGTAAAGATAAAAAGTCCTTCCTTCAAGTCTTCCTTGAATGAACAAGGAATTCAAAAATATTTTCAAGGTGTGATATTTTGAACAAAAAGAGAAAAAAAGTTGGAATATCATTTATTCCTGAGACTATAGGAAGAATCCTGTTTAGATGTAAATCATTGATAACAGTCCTAGCTGGTGAATGATAGCTAGTTAGCTTAACAGGTTTTTACTTGACTTTGTGACTGTTCAATTTGTTTCCTTATTTGGTGCCCTAGGTTCTGGTGAGCAGGCCTTTAATGGCTTTCAGGGACATGTTGATATTAAAGGTTCGTTATTTTTTTTTTCCTTGGGAGAATATCATTCCAAACATGACACTGTTTTATTTCATTGATTCCATCTCACTTTGATATTTATCTTTTCATTGAATGGATGTGTATGTGTGTATTTTTCCCCTTCAATAGAGGTAAAGTAACATTGGATAGGTCCATGAGCGTACTGCTTGGGTTTGAATTCTGGCTTGGAAGTTTACAAACTGACCCTGGACACGTTGCTTAATCTCTTTGTGTTTCAGTTGCTTCTCTGTAAACTATGTATTATGATGATAGTGTCTACTTCAAAAGTTGTTTTGAGGTTTAAATTAATATAAATGAATTAATTAATAGATGTATGGCAAGCTGTAAACATTCCAGTGAATATTATTATATTTATCTGATATTCATATTACAGTATATCCATATTTCTGTACAATATGCAGAGTGTACTTAGTATTAAGTTTAGATGTTAGAGCTAGCTGTATCATTTTTATGGCCAAATCTTCCCAAAATACTTCCTTATAATAGAAAAAATGGAGCAGCATTAAGAGAAAGCAACACATTCTAATATTTTCCTTGGTGACTTTCCAGATATTAAAGCTAAAAAAAAAATCCTTTGGGAAAATATACTACAAGTAATAATCATAGAGACCATTCTGGAAATGTTTATAAAACCCAGAGGGTGACCTAGGTTTACCTTGCAAATAGAATGATAATTATATGATAACATATGACTTTTTTCAAATGCCTGAGCATTTTAAAAGTTGACTCCAAATAAGCCATTATCCCGACCCATTGCTTTTATATTCTCCTACATCTCGCCATTATTCTCTCATCAGCATTTAGGCTAGAGAATCAGAAACATACAGAAGGCTCTAGTTATGTCCCTGTTCTTTATAATTCCTGAGCCATTAAGAAGAAGAAACTTTCTTAAGTTTATGTAACTTGCACTCACACAATCGCCTCACTTCTCAATCAATCCTTGCCTTTCGCCTTTACCATCATCTGGACTCTGTCCCTCCATTAGTACCTATAATAGGCCCAGACCCACTAGGTTTTATTTCCTTGGCCTGGCTTCAAGATTCAGAGCTTTTCCAACTGCTGGCTTGCTGCTAGCTGATCAAGGGCTCCCTAGTGGTAATGGATCTAGATGCCTGTTTAACTTCTGTCCTCAGCATTTCAAAATTATTAGTCAGGATCTGGACTGGGGCCAAAAGAATATGAATATTTTCAGATGCACAGTTACTTCCATACTTTCTTCGCCCCCTGCATCTGGAAGACAGATAATGACTCCCCTAGAGTCTTGCTTATCCATACTCCATATTAATTTCAGTTATGATCCTAAGTTAATAGCTCACTCCTGGCTGTTCAGTTTAGGAACGCTCAAGTGGATCTGGAGACTTCTGGCATACTGAGCTACCACAAAGTGGCTTTTAGACACATTGAAAGACTAGTGGAATTGAAGGCTTGTGCCATGGCGTACTTAAAGCTTAAAACATACTCCAAGCCTTCCCTCATATCAGTTGATTCTGCCATTTTCATTCCAATAAGATAAGTCTGTGACAGTCTAGATTAACTGTAAGATAAATGCAGTTTCAGGCCAACTGGTTGTCAGCACGAGCTTCCATTCCTGAAATCGGCTCAGTCCCCAGGCATTTGTGCCTTCAGCTGCATCACTATAAATACGAGGTCCTGCTTTCTGAGCAGGTATGCAGTGTCTCATGAAAGCCCAGTCCCTAGACTTCCTCTGTAATTCCTCTGGTCTCAAATTCTATCTCTCCAGGAAAAGATAACCCTGATCTAACTTCTAGTTTCTAGGGATGTCAGAACACAAGCTGAATCTGTAAATGGAATGAGGGTAATAGCAAAAGCTCTTGTGCCAAGATTGGGTTGTGAGGTTCTTGACCTCTTATCCTGCCCCTAATTCTTCAGCACTTTGTAGTATTTGCCTCTTGCCTCTTACTTCTTAGTCATTCCTTTGATCACTAGATTGGTCTCTTTCTCTCATCTTGTCTTAACATTTTTATAATCACCTAATCTGCTCTTGTCATCTTCCTTCTTGACATCGTTTTCTTTCCTTTTTTTAGTAAACTTTCCCTGATGACCACTCCTATTTCATATAAACATGTACCTCTCACCTATCGGTTTCTCTTTTCCTTTGATTTACACTTCAAGAATATTTCATAAACTTAAAAAAAAAAAGCTAACTTGTCTTTTCTTAATCCTAAATGTTTACTTTAACTAACAAAATGTTTCTCACATTATAAAATAATTTGTCACTTTATTAGTGTATATCTTAGGCATACATCTCAACCTCATTAGGCATGTCTCTATTTACTTCCTATATTTCCAGAAGAATAAAAATTAAAATTATAGTCATTGCCTATAAACATACAGAATTATTTTTAAATATTATATTTAGCCTAGGAAAATATTTTTATGAGATTTAGAAGATATTAAATCTGAATATAATATCGGCTGAAGTGAAATAAAATCTTTCTTCCCATGATTTATTGTGAGAGAAATAGAATCTTTTATAAACTACATATAAATAATTAGAATTCAAGTAAAAATTAAAATTAAATATAAAATTACTCACTTTATATAAATAAATAAGAAAAAAAACATTCTGTTTCTTGCAGTTAATGGAAAAAATGTGAGCTGGCAAAAAAAAATGCAATTTTCTGTTAAATCCAAATTGTTAATTATGTACCATATGTATGATATATTTGATCATAGAAATTTAATCACAAAATATGCTAGTATAAAGTTTTAGGATAAACAGATGACAAATATTATGTTCTACATATTTTGCCAAATAAGGAAGAGATTTTAGAGTTCATGTACCATTGAATGAACAGAATGAATAAACACTGAGAATTAGGGATTAATGAAAGTAGAATAAATTAAATTTTCTTTATGTACTTATAGGTTACAAAGAACTATTCTGATTGTATTAAAGAAAACTACCGTTCTAGAACCCAGGGTACACAAAAAGAAGATATCAAACATATATTCACATGCATATATCAACATAAATGCATTAATTTTTTTGATTTCATATTTGAATTACTTTTTATTGGCCAAGGTATTTTGTTGAATTTATTTCCTCAGAGCAGAAATAAGTTTTAGAGGTGAAAAGAGAGATATAGTTATTATCTCTTTATAGAACTTTGATCTATCTTACAGGTCCTATGAGAATCTTTCTGAAAAATATTATGTTAATGTGAATGAAAGGAAAGTGAGCAGTTTGTCAGATGTAGGTACAATCAAATAATATAAAGGTCTTTTTTTTTTGTAAACAAAAATGAGCATCTGAAGTCTTACAAAATAAAGCAAAGACACAGGATTTAATATCATGTTAAAATATAAGAAGTTGAAAATGATTTTGGCCACCAGATGATATTCACATTGTTGAATGAAGGAAAAAGGAATGCATAGGGTATGAAAAATATTCAACTGGAGAAAAACATGTTAAAATGTTTCAAATTTTCAAAAGTACATAAGTATTGATTTCATGCTGAAAAAACTTTGGCTATATAGGATTCCTAAATGGTATTGAAAAATAAAAACAAAACAAGATCATTTCCGAATTTTTAAAATATTGTTTACTCAGTCTATGAGACCATCATTAATTAAAGACTCCGAGATTTTCTTAGCCTTGATTTTATATTAAAGAAGCAGGAACCTCTGGTAAGTGATTCCTTTTTAAAAATACTTTTGCGACCAGCGGATTATCTCTTTAGGTAACTTGCACTGCAAGTGTCTTTGAGAACAAAGTATCTGTCATTAACAGAGATGTCTAGCTTTGCAGATCTTGGCATGTGATGCTCCTTCAGTATTTGGAGTCAGCCCAATGCCATGTTTTTCTGAGGAAACCAGATAGAGAAAATGTCTCCCTGCCCCCAACTCATCAACACCATGACTCAAATCAGGAGCATTGACAGCTATAATTTTCCTTTATAGACTGATGACAAATTTACTTGAAAATATTTCAAAATTTTCAGAAGAACCTTTTTATATATGAAATTGCAGCAAATCAATTTAAACATGAAGAGAGAATAATGACATGATTTTGTGTGTAAATTTTGGTTGAAGATTGTAATGATAATTAGCATTTGTATAGGATTCTAAGTTCTTGTAAGTCATACTCATACTTTGATTTATTGCCTTTCAAATTTCACTTATTCAACTAATATTTATTAGGCATCTACTCTGTGACAAGCACTTAATGAGGGGCTAGAGATAGAGCCACAAACAAGGACAGAAGTCCCTATCCTCAAAAAACCTACAGCTTTACATGGTCATGGTCATTGTAAAAACCTATGAGGTAAAGAGTAATTCCCACTTTACAGGTTAGGAAATTGGAACTTAGAGAGATTGTTCTGACTTGCTTAAAGTGACACACTTAATAAACTTGGAAACCAAGACATGAAGGCAAGTTTAAACATTCTTTTTCTTTTTTTTTTAAATCCAATAAACCATTTGGCAATAGCTGTAAGAGGATATGCAGTGGTTTTGAGGATCACTATTGATGGAGAATTTTCAGATCATGCTCCTAACTCCCCAGATGATGATGGTTTGACTCTGGCAACCCTACCAGGGTGAAAAAATTGAGCAAGGCTATTCTGCAGTTACCTGAGGGGCTGTTCTCGCTCCCAACATCCCCAAGTAAACTGTTGTTTTTAGGTCATGAAAAATCTCAGGCAGGCCATGTTTGTGGGACACACATTGCTATTTCCTAGCTGCTTCTTGAGTTTTATCCCCCCCCATCTTTTTCCATTTATTTAAAGAGAACCATACTATATATAGCAGCACATCCTGAGAACATTATTGTAGTTATCTCATTTTTTAAAAGGCTTTCATTTTAATCTAGTATGTTGATTAAATTTCCTTAGAGATATAAATTACTTTTAGTATATGGTTCCTAAATTAAGCGTTTTTTTTTTGTTGTTGTTTGTTTGTTTTAATATATAGTAGTTTGGAGGAATTCCTTTTACATATACATGGTAGCTGAATTTTAAAGCCTGAGATTCGCATGAACACCAAGGTAACTTGAACGTCATTTGGCAAGTGAGAACTCATTAAGTTAAGCTTCATACCAAGACTTGGAAGTACTGAGACAATTACTTTAAACTCTATGGCATTTTCAGCTTTTAAAATATCAAGTCCCAGAATTAAAATAAAATCCAGAGTTAAAATAAAATAAAATCCAGATAACTTTTTTCTTTCAGAGGACTTACCTTCATGGCCTAGCAGACATTTGTTTACCAAACATTGCTCTTCTCATTTGCCTGAGAATTGCCTTCTTACCTTTGAAGTCCCAGAATCTACTCCTTCTTCTTAACTCAGGATGGCATATACACGTCAATTGCCTGAATGTTGGAGAGCTTCATATCTTTGGGGTTCTTGTACATACAAAATTACTTTTTTCTTTTGTTAATTTGTTTTATGTCAATTTAATTATTAGACCATCTAAAGAACCCAAAAGGAAAGAAGGAGAAAATTTTCCTCCCCTATGGTAACAATAGAAAATCCAGAAAAACTTTTGGAAAATAAAATGAAATTAATAAGCATAATATTTCTAAAAAAGCTTAATAGCTTTCTTAATTCTGTAATCCCTGTCCCTGTCAACACTACCCATCTTCTCCTGCCAAAAAATTTTCTATCATCTCAAGAGGAATGGTTAAAGTCGCCAAACGAAATGGATTTTAGCTTAATTTCCGATAGAATATATGTTACAGAGAACATTCGGAGGTATGGAAAGGCAGTATCTTATTTATATTTGTTACTCCAGTACAAAGAATGATGAATGCCATAGTGTAGGCAACAAATACAGTTTTTAAGAGGAATCAATTGTTAAATAAAGTAGAAGTTGAGAAAGATAAGTTCTTAAAACTACCAAAATGTTAGGTGTGCAAACTGCAATGCATTTATCATATTTTAGCTAGTTGCTAGTTTGGGAGAAAATATCATCTCCCTTCACAATCTTGAAGCCCTGATACAGGAAGTAAATTAACCTCATAGTGATTATTTTGCTATTATATAAATAGCTGCTATTTCGAGTTATTTGCCTTATGGTTGGGGCTATTTTAAATGTATTGCCTACATTTTATACCATTTAGAGTTTATAATCACACTAGTTATAATATATTAGTTTCATCCTCATTTTAGTGACTAACAGGTTAGGATGATTATGTGGCTTGTCTAAAATGACAGATTCGAAATGAAAAAACAGGGCTTAAACCCAAAGCTTGTCTACCTCCAGAGCACATGCTCTTAATCACTACATAAATAGCTGTTCATGGAAAGAAAAAAAATTTACTTAATGTACATTAAATAAACCGATATTTTTCTTAATGGCAATAACTTACATTTATCCATAAAAATCTTAAAATAGTCTCTTCTACACAACCAGTTTTGGAGATTAAGCCTTCTTCAAATTCAGATGCTGACACTGTTCTGATTCATTTTGGGTACTGACAGTTATAGAAATCATCAAAACTAACCATGATTACAATTGTGAAGACATTTTTTGTTTCACTATTGATTATATAATTTAAGTCGATCTTAATTTTTTTATTTTTTCTTAAATTAATAAGGAGACAAGTAAATAGCTTTTTTTCTGAAATCAGCTAAAAGTATTTGAAGAAATGTTGAGTGCCTGAAAATCAGCTATTTGGAACTGACCTTTAATAATGCTTAATCATTTTAAAGGTAGGAGTTTCTGTTTCCTTTAATTCTATGATTTTTCTTTCAGCAAGAATCATCTGTTTACTCAGAAACTTTTCATTTTAAACCTAAACAAGAATGTAAACTTTGCAAAAACATTTTAAAGAGCAATTAGAAACCATATTTACCCTTAAGCACCTACCTGTCAGAAAGAGAACAAAAATTTCAGACAAAGTGGGTAAGTATTATCCATTCTATTTATCTGGAGCCTTTTGATTTGTTCTAAATTGGGTATTAGGTACTCAGCTCTTCCCTACATAATACTGTGGAGCTGAAAAGCTTTGTGTAACAGAAAAGTTACAGAATATTTCCATGGTGTAATGCTGTCACTCATTCAGTAAAAATAACTAATGACTACTGCAGAAGGTTGTTATGAAGAGTAAATAAGATGCTACATGTGAAGCACTTAGCATAGTACCTGACAACAAAAAAATATTAACTGTTTTTATTATTGTTACTATTACTGATATTATTAATATTAACAGAATATAACCACCATCATCATTCTATATAAAAAAAAAGATGTCTTCATTTTTCAACACATTAGTGTCAGCTAACTTGAGATGATAAATCAGCATCTCTTGATAGATAAATGACTTCCAGTTTCAACAAGATTATTTTTAAAATGTGAAAGAATGAAAAGATAAGACTCAAAGTGGGAGAAAAAATTTGTAAAACACATAACAACAAATAACTTATATCTAAAATACATAAATACTCTAAAAACTCAACAATAAGAAAATGAACAACCCATTTCAAAATGGGCAAAATACCTGAACAGATGCCTCCTCATAGAGATACACTATACGAATGGCAAATAAACATGAAAAGATGCTCATCATCATATGTCATTAGGGAATGGCAACTTAAAACAACAATGAGATACCACTACATATTAGAATGGCCAAAATCTGGAACACTGACAACACCAAATGCTGTCAAGGATGTGAAACAACAGGAACTCTCTCATTCCTGTTGCATTGGAAATGCAAAATAGTATGACTACTTTGAAGATAGTTTGGCAGTTTCTTACAAAGCTAAACATATTTTTTTTCCATATGATCCAGCAATCATACTTCTTGATATTTACCCAAAGGAGCTGAAAACTTATATTCACACAAAAACCTGTACATAGATGTTTACAGAAGCTTTATTCATAATTGTCAAAATTTGGAATAGGTGAATGGATACACAATCAATAGGCAAATGGATAAACTGTGGTACATCCATACAATGAAATATTATACAGAGCTAAAAAGAAATGAGCTATTAAGCTAGGAAAAAATATGGAGGAACCTAAAATGCATATTGTTAAGTAAAAGAAGCTATCCTGGAAAAGCTACATATTGTATGATTCCAACCAAAGATGATCCCCAACTTAATAATAGTTTGACTTACAACTCTTTTGACTTTATGATGGTGCAAAAGCCACACACATCGATCTTTTCCTGAGCTAGCGATATGCAGTGTGATACTGGGCTGTGGAAGCAAGCCATAGCTCCAAGTCAGCCACTCAATCATAAAGGTAAATGACCAATACTCTACAGTATACTCTGTTGCCAGCATTTTTTGAATATTGTATTCTGAGCATGTTTAAAGTGGGCTAGCCTAAGCTATGATGTTCGGTAGTTTGATGTATTAATGTATTTTCAACTATGATATTTTGAATTTACAATTGGTTTAATGGGACATAACCCCATCATAAATTGAAGAGCATCTGTATATAACATTTTGGAAAGGACAAAATTATCGAGACAGCAAAAAGATCAAAAGTTGTCAGGTGGCTGGAGAGTGAGGAAAGGAAAGGATTTTTAGCACAGTGAAATGATTCCGTATGATACAGTAATGGTCGATACATGACTTTATGCATTTATCAAAACTCATGTAACTGTACAAAACCCTGATATAAACTATGGACTTTAGTTAATAATATGTACTGATACTCATTAATCAGTTATAGAAAATATATCACACTGATGCAAGATATAAATAATAGGGAAAAACTATGTGTAGGTGAGGTGACAGAAAGAGAGGGGTTACAGAGGAGCTCTCTTTGTTTTCTGCTCTATTTTCCTGTAAACCTAAAACTGCTCTAAATTATAAATCTATTAATTATTTCGAACATATCCAATTATAGGGATGATGAAGTTAAACTCATAATAGTCTTATTTTGATATATTTAAAAATATTTTTTATGTATTTGTTGTCATTTTTATATTTAGAAATCTGACATTTTTCTTGTGATTTTGCGCTAAAACAAAAAAATTTTGACTGCAACTATATTAGAATAATTAAGAAAAACTTAGTTTGATTCATGTATATTTAATTTGTAATGCTTATTTTTAAAATTATGAGCATGTTAGCATTGTAAATTTGTTCTGTGAACTATCAAAACTGCTTTAAAATTATTTTAAATACCTTAAATTTTTTAAAATGCAGTTAATTTAAAATATTATTCATTATAAATAACTTTCTATGCAAAAATATCTCTCGAAAAAATCTCTCGGGCATTATAAAAACTTAGATCGCCAACAGAATTAATAAGATTTAAATAGATTTCTTTATTCAAAACTTATTAGGTACTTTAATATTCTAATGTGAAATTTGAATTTCTATGAAGTTATCATAGTATTCAGTGTTCACTTAGTTATTTGTCCATGACAAACATTTTAATTTGGCATTATTATTAATATAATGATCTATTAAGTGTTATTTGGAAATATGCAATTTTTGACATAAATATAAATGGGACAAAATCCCTTATTAAGCAGAAAATATAGATGAGAAAACTTATCCAAATGTGTCTTTAAACAGATATATTTAATGTGAAGTAACCTAAACAGTTAAAAGTAAAATATTGTTAACAAATAAAAAGTAAAGCAGAGGCTGCTGCAATTATAATATAAAATTAAAATTTGTATTAAAAAACACTAATGTGGCGTGGTAACCAATATACATTTGGTCATATCAAATTACATTAAAGAAAATTATTATAAACATGTGATGAAATTGTTCAAAACCTGATATACATGCATATGCATGCATATATGTAAAAATTCTCAATAAATGGATGTTTGATATTTTAATGTAAATGTCCAGAGCACTTACTTTGATCAACTCAATTAGGATGGGAAAGATACTAGAAATCAGAAAGTAGAAAATTAGAATCTAATTTTGCTCAGCTGTAACCAGGAATATCCATTATAAAGGATGCATGGAAAATTAATGATACATTAAATAAAATTGACTTAGTTGTTTTACTTTAACGTCTACACAGAAGACACCTTCTTTGACTCCCATGGAAACATTAATATTGATTTTACATTAGGCCAGAAAGAATATCTTTCAAAATTCCCAGAAATTAAAATGGCATAAGCTACATTTTCCATCCACAGTGAAATAAAATTAGGAAACAATAGGAAGAGTTAAAAGAAAAAGAAGCTTCCAGAACATTTATCCATTGGGAAATATAATAGTACTCTTTTAAATAAGTCTGATAAGAAAATAAAAGTTTCAATTGCAGACTAGTTAGATATTATAACTGTATTACAAGTTACGGGACACAACTCAAGAGAAAAAAAAATTGTAGCCTCAAATGCTCTTAGTATTAATCAAGAAAGAATGAAAACAAATTCAATATTCAACTCAAAGAATTAGTTAAAACACCCCACCCCACAAAAGACAAGCTTAAGAAACCCATGAGGAAATAATAAAAATAAGAGCAGAAGCTAAAAGACGAGAAAACAGAAATACAGCAGAATTGCTAATTGTATTTAAAAGCTGGTTCTTTGAAAAGGTCTATGACATAAACAAGTCTCTGGAATAGTTAGCAGATGAACAGACAGAATTGCAAGCATAACATTAGGAATGCGAAACATATATGACAGCAAACATGAAGGAAGTATTTTTAAAATATCTTAAAATACATAACTAAGACGTAAACTTTGAAAATTTAGATTGCTTTTATGCTTTTCTAGAATTATACAATGACCAACATTTAACAGGGAAGGAACAGGCAACCCAAACCATAAAAGAAAATGGAAAATATTCTTAAGGAACCGCCATTATCTCATCCTTGGGTTCTGGGCCCATATGATTTTTGGGATGAGTTCTATCAGACTGGTAAGAAGTTAATAATTCCCCTTAGTACTTAACTCTTTGAACTCACAAAACAAGGCAGATATATTTTACCTTTATTTTTAAAATCTAGCATAAATGTCTTTTAATTTATTTTGTGTGGGACATGGAGAGCCCTTACAATATTTATCAAGTATTTTTCCATCTCCTAAAACAATTTCTACTGTGTATCTTTGATTTTTCCTTCTTTTCTATTTGGTCCAATATTTTATACAGGACCATCAAGTTTCAACTCATGTTTTTTGTAAACTCCCTCAAGTTTATCCTATTCATTAATGGTTAAATTTTATATAGTATATCGTGGATTTTAAATTTGTTACTGAGTTAGATTTTCTGAAAATTCTTTCTAATCTCCTACCACCCTTTTCACCCCGACTGCTTGTCTTTTTGTTTCCACTTAGTGGTTTTAGGCTTTCTTTTCTCTTCTGACAAAATATTGACGATTCCATATAATTTTTTAACATTTTCTTCTGGATTTCATAGGAGATAATTTTCAAATGTGCCTCTTCCTCTGATTCATCAGAACATTTCTTTTATCATGTTCCATAATGTTTTTTTATTCATCCCAATAATGTTTTATTTCTTTTTAAAATTCGAAGTGGATCTCTGATGGAGGTCCAGTGCAGGACCCACTTGGGCCCCACTATCTTCCTGTATTACATCACTATTAGTCCAGACACTGGATCCAGTTTGCCTGTGTTCATCTACAAATTTTACCACTTTCTAGTTCAGTGAACTTTACTTTTCTATGTTTCAGTTTCTCATCTGCAAATTTGGGGTAATACAGTGACAATATCTACCTCATAATGTTTCTAGACAAATTAAATAAATTAATTTATATAAAGAATTTAGAACAATATCTGACACATACTAAGCACTGTAGAAGTGGGAGCAATTTCAACTTAGCTGAAGGATGACCTTCTCAATCAACAAAAGAGCAGCCTAATGTTTATAAATCTCAACCTAATTTCTATTTTTCATCAGAGAGGTTTGCCATAGATACTATTTTCTCCTATTCTCACACCTAGTTTTCTAATACTCTCAATTTTTGAAAAAATTGAGAAAATAAATTTCCCAGCAATATGGCAACCAATATTTTTCTTCTCTCCTCACTATGAAACCATCACATTTATACAATGTCATTGACATTTTCTCTCCTTTCTGTCCAGTTGTTTGCTTGAAATTGCCATTTCTGTATGAATGTGAAAACAAGATAGAAGAGTCTGGAGACAGGATTACAGACAGAGGGAACCAAGAATTCTGTCCTCAAGTAGCACCTACCTGATAATGGTCCCCTGGGTCTTTTATTTAGCTAAGATCAGGCTGTGTTAGAGATGTAGAGTTTTCCCATCTTCTCAGAGTCTGACTGAATGAAGAAATATCAGATGTACCATGGGATCGGGATGCATTGTTCTTATCCTGGTTCTATCAGCCTGATAGCTAGAGGGTGTGGCATTCATCACTGTGGTGTTTATTTGTTTTTGTTTTGTGTGTGTGTGTGGTGAGAACATCTGAGATCTACTCTTAATAAATTTCTATTATGCAATATATTATTATTACCTACAGTCACCATGCCATACCTTAGATCTCTAGAATTTATTCATCTTACATAAATTCAACTTTGTATCCTGTGACTAACAGTTTCCAATTTATTCCATGTCCCCATCCTTGGTAATCACCATTCTACTCTGTGCTTCCATGAATTTGACTTTTTTAGATTCGACATATAAGTGAGATCATGCTGTATTTTTCTTTCTGTGTCTGGCTTATTTCACTTACAAATTTGTATCTCTATTGTATGATTTTATAGATATTAAACAGAGAAGTTGAAGGATGATACATCTGGGGCTGCACTGCATATACAATTTTAAACTTTATATATATATGTCATTCAATAAGGTACTATATGCTAGGTTTTTGGCTTCGTGTCTTTCATATGAAAATAAATAGTTTTCTCCCTCCATTGTTCACTCACTACCATTTATTTAAAACATATAATAATTAGATGTTTATCTGTGATATATTTGTTAAACTGAGGAGAAAAAGTCTCCTTTTTATGCTTATTCTTCAAAACTTAAATAATGGAATAAGTAATTCTGGCTGATGAATCCAAATATGTTACATGCAACTTCATAAATATGAAGTACGTTAAGAATGATAACCATGAAGTACCATAGTCATGTCTTCTCTGATTAAGACTAGTTAATACTTTCTCCAGGAAAACCTCCTTTATAAACATGCATTTTTTTGCAGTAATTTATCCATGTGTTTTTATTATCTCCCAGTCTTTTTAACGAGAACTTTTCACTCTACCACATTCCAATGTCATTTAGCATATTTTACCTCTTTCTCACATGAAGTTTTCACTTGATTTCAGGATATTTAACAGATTTTCTCTTGGAAAAGTTAATTAATTGAGTCAGTTGAAACTGTATGGCATTTGCTATCCTTTTTGGTTAAAAGTTCTCTTTAACCATCTACTTTTAACATCTAACTGTTTCCTTACTAACTAGAGAGAAGCTAAGGAAATAAGAGAATGTAATTCCTGCCCACTTCAGTTAATTCATTTAAATTTAATCTAAAATCACGTGTAAGAAGAATCCCAACATTAAGGCAGGTGCAAGACAATGCAAAATCAAAGAGGAAAGTGAGCATCTATGGAATTATTGAGTCCCTTTCTCTTTCTTGTTGAACTTTGAGCAGTCTTATGCTTGGCTTTACCAAATATTTTTCCAACTCCAGTAGTTGGATCTCTTGCTAATTAAAAAACCATGTCTCTGTGGTTGACTGGTATTTCAATCATGTAACAGATGATTGTTGTGCACAAACAAATCAGGACTTCCATGGTATGGCAAATTTCATGGCTTTCACCTATCTTATACTTAATGTCATAATCTGATTTCTTTTTTTTAAAAGAAAAACACTGAAGATAACTGGTGTTGATAGCCCCTCACATTGACAAAAAGGGCCTTGGTTGCATGTGTTATACATATTTTTTAGTAGTTGTGAGAAAAAGTATTTTGTTTATAAGAATCACTGCACATATGGTCAACAACTGTAATTCATACAGAGGCTTCATCGGTGTAAACAATCATCGAAATAATGAAATTGTCTATTTTGGTCCTCTGAGCTGCTTTGTTAATCAGAATAAGCAATTAATCATTTCTATCATTCTCATTAAGAAAAATGTACTAAAATTGAACTTCTAAGATATGTACATTGTTCTATTAGTCCTCAGCATACCTAACTTTTATACTTACAATATGAAATATAGCTTTTAAAATCTATACATAAGCAGTCTCCTACTCCAAGATTGCCTAGCATAATGAATAGATTATTAATGATAATTTTTCATGATAGTAGCTTTCATGACACCGCATTTATATTTACAATTTAATTACCATCCTAATAAACTTAATGAGAAAACCACATTTTCAAATCAGAATTCAGAATGAGAGAAATCAAAATTTAGAATATGTAGCAAGAACATGGTTGCATAATGAAGTTTCTTCTTCTCATCCTGGAATCCATAAAAAAAAATTAAGAAGAAAATGAAAGAAAATCTGCAAAGTGCATTTTCAACAAAACTACGTGTATATGTGCATGTAGTGTGTGTATAGAAGAAGTATAGAGAAGAATCTCAGAGAGATTCACTATACCCCAAAGCTTACCAATAGATAAATGACTTACCAGAAAAATGTTATTATGGCAGGGATGAAAATATTACATTTTTATGCTCAAATTTAAAATGACAATTTCCTCTAAAAAGAAAGTTAAAATTGAAAGAACTCCAGGAAGAGATGAGAAGTCAACAGAATCAATCAAAATATGGGAGGCGAGCAGTAGAACTCAGGACAGAGATAGAAGAAAATGCAGCTATCGTAGAAATAATTATATTTGAAGGAAAATGAAAAAGAATAGACACTGTTGAAATTATCATAAGGGCCACAAAAATGGAAATGAGGAAAACAAATTTAAAAAAAGTGAAATAAAAAATTAAAAATACTAAGGGAGAAATAGTAGACACAGAAGCAAAGACAATGAAGAATATACATTACCTAATTCCCTATATTTGGAAATTCAAATTTGGAAACTTTACTGAAATAAAAGAACTTGAATTTACAAATTAAAAAGGCAAATTGGGTATGAGAAAAAATAGACCAAGAAGAAAATAATAATTAAAAAAATTGGGCAGCTAAGCCCAAAGATCATCTAAGAGAGAAAAAAATTAGGCTGGGGAGAAAAATGAAGATTATATTAGAGTAACTCCCCTATAAAATAAGGAAGCAAAGAAATTAGGATCCAAAAATTTTATATCTAGTCAAGTTGACTTTCAAGAAAAAAGATTACAAACAGCTTTAAAAATACAAGAATGCAGAAATATTTTTTCCTGGTCTCATCATATATATTGCTAATGTAATGAGGATGAATTTCAGCTAACCAAGAGATAATTGCATATGTCGGGATGGCCGAGTAGTTTAAAGTGCCAGACTCAAGCTCCGCTTCCTCAGAAGAAATAATCGCAAAAATAAGGTAAGTGACTGGGGCGAACATTTAACATATTTAACTATATAGAATTCAGATCGAAGAGACAGAATAAATCATAAATGTTTTATGCAAACGTACTACTCAAAAGACAAAAACAATAAAAATTGGAAGAGAAAGGGAGAAAAGGTAGTAGGTAGAATAAATTTGTTGAATTTCTGGGAATCGAAAGAATATAAATTAAAGCCGACAATCATGTGAAAGAAAAATAAGCACGTTTAATACTATAGAGGTAAATACTAATAAATAATATACTAGTGACTATGTACAAGAGGTAGAAATGAAGGAAGAACATAAATTTTTAAAAGAAATTGTTAAGTAAAATATAGATAGGTGCAAATATATATCTAGTAGTTACCTTTTGTGTAAAAGGAAGAGGAAATAAAAAGTTACTTGTGCTTGTTTTGTTTACATAAAAAAACTCTGGAGGAATATCCCAGAAGCTAAAAGATTTTGTTACTGATAAGGAAGAAGTACCAGGCAGATTGGGGACATATGTGGGAGGGAAATTTTTACATATATACAAAATATTTGAATATATTATTCCTTAGAAGATTAAAATATAAAAAACAAGCACAAAACTAATATTTGGTATTTGCGTGTATTTCTATGACTGGGATATTGTCAAAGTTGATGTCCTTCTTTATCCAAGAACAATCTCTTTTAACTCTGCCTCAAATATCTTCTAATTTCAGACCATGCATTCTTTTTAAAGATCAACACTTTCCTTAGAAATCTATTATCTTTCTTCTAAACTAACCTAATAGGCCCATTCTAAGTATCATTTCCTCCATGAAGCTTTCTTCCAATACCCTTACTCAGAATGAAATTTACAAATCATTCAGATTTTACCCTTACTCCAATTGATTTGGGTACAAATCATGCAGATATTTGTGTCAGTGCCCACCAGAGAATATCTACCACAGAGTTAGCACTCAAAAGCCAGGTGGACAGGATGACTCATTTGGCAGATGTCGGTTGGTGAGTTATCATCTGTCTGCAGTGCCAGTGGTACATAGAGGTTATGCCTATTACCACCTTGACAACTCAGTGACAAGGTGGATTTAATGTAGGGGTCACAAGGCAGAAATGGTAACAAATTTTTCCAACATCCCATATCACAGCCCAATGGTCAACCTCTGATTCAGCCACAAATGTGGTCCACCATATCATACAAGTGACCCTTTTCTCCTCAATGGTGTATAAAGTGCCTTCTGTTTCTGCTCTAGGGTCTTCTCTAAATATACAGGAGCTCACTTAAACTGTTTGTAAATGTGGAAAGGTTGGGGGATTTAAAACTTCTAGGGCCACCCTTAGTAATAGGAGACAGAATTCAGTATATAAATGTTTCAACATCCCATCCTTTAGATGAAAATTTATGAAGATATTCTGTCTACTTCTTAAGAAATCCTGGTAGAATTGAGCCCGATTGTCCACAACAGTAACCTCTATAACACACTCTTATATGGACTGTTCTTCCTGCCCTGAGTCAAACTTCTTGCTCCATCTTTCCTTCTTCTGTGATCACTTCTCAAATATAACTCCTATGCTATAATTGTTATCTCAGGTTCTGCTTTAGGAGAAAACTAAACTAAGCCCCTGGCTACCATTTAAGATAGATGACAGTTTGGGATAATGTTGAGATCTATATTGGCATCCGATTACAGATGTCAAAAAGGCAGTTTTATAAATGAGACCAGCATTTAGAAGGATGGTTTGGACTGAATATGTTTATAAGTGGTTACCCAATCATTTTATAGCCATGAGACTGAATGAAATCACCAAATAGTGATACAACCTATGGGATACAAAAGAACATCTGCTGTATAAAATAAAATCTCTGTACCTCCAAAATGCTACTGCTCTTTTGAGAGATACCTGAAAATTCTGTAAATTGATTGTTTTATCTTTATGATAGTCTAGTATGTATTTGACCCAGGGACTCAGAAGTAGGAAGAGGCAGTGACCAATGAGCTGATGGGGTTCTCTGCTCCCACTGACACTTTGACCATAACACATGTGCTCAAATCTGTTCTGTATGTAGGAGTTCACATAACATTCCATTTGCTGTTTTCAAAAAGTGTTTTCATTTTGAAAAATCACAGAATTTGACAATCAGATCTAGTAAATAAAACTAACACTTATTTTAAACCTATGTTTCTGATATTTATGAGTGTTAAAGAGCCTCTCTGAAGTGCTGCGAGGTATGATCTATTTTCCATATTTCTTGCCTTTCGAGCATCGATCTTGTGATAAAATAGCAACAAAAATATCTAAAGTGAGATAAAATACAGCAGAAATCAAATTGTGAAACAATTTTGCTATAGAGGAAAAAAGAAAAATATATATCACTAAGGAACACTTGAGAATATTTTACTATAAACTGAAAGAGCTAAAACCATTAGCAAAAGTTTTATGTATAAATCATGATGAAGCTAAAACTTTGTGATGAAAAACTTCCTAAGGTAATACAGAAATATGATTGTTCTCATCACTGTACAAAATGTAACCACATCAACATGGAGTTTATAGTAATTCCAGATTAAATATACTCATCTTGAAAATTCCTAAGACAATGTATTTTCTTAGTGGCCATGGTTTATTTTCAGCTTAATCAGTTCCTCTTGAAAAAGCCAGTATGAAACAGGTATAATTCACATATATCCTAAGGTTCGTACCCTTAAACAACTGTATAAATTTTAGAATATATAAATATCTTCATTAAAATACGATTTAATTATTTAAAAAAAAGACTTTTAGTTTATTCAATTCCTATGATATGTTTAAATCAATTGTAATTCATGAATTAGAAACTAGCACAATGTCTTATTGGCAGTTACTCAATCCATTTTTCTCTTTTGATTAAGAATATCTTTATGTTCTTTTCTGAGTAAATCAGCAGTGTTTCACACATACGCATACACCATTCAATTTAAATGTATTCAGCTGTCTAGAAACATGTGACGTAATGTACAATCTTATAGGTCACAACGGGTTTGACTAGTTGGATCTCTTAGAAGAAATTATGTGTCAAGGGACTTGAACTCAAGGAAATCACTCAGTAAAAAAAAATCAAACAAAATTTTCCTAACCTATTCAAAAGATAACGTTAAAATAAGCTACATCTGCATTCTCTACTATAAATTCTCCTAAATATCCTACAAGTGCTTCTATTTAGGGGCATTTTAATCATTCCTCTTTCACATTATGCAGGAAACCTGATGTTTAAAGATTATAAGACCATAGCATGGTATCTCCCAAGAAATCATACAATAGAAGCTGAGCATGAAAAAATTGCTTTGGGACTTAAATATTTGAAACCTTTCCTTCTTCCCATTTATATCACGTTTCTTATCTGTTATCACAAAAATATATAAAACAAAACTATTTCAGGTTTACAACACAATTCTAGAGTGTTCTATTGGCAAGTCAGTGGGTCATACTTATTTATAAATGGTAGGATAATTTTGTAAACATTTTTCTAAACAGTTTCTATGGTCAGAGAAACAACTTTTGGCTTATAAGTAAAAACATGAAGAGTCATAATATAGGGGAAAATAGATTTGACAAAGGATTTGGAAACTTTAAATATCTTTTTTATTTTAAATTTATATTAAAATATACCTAAGAATATGTGTATATGACTTTTATAAATGGCTTAAGGAGGGTCAATATCCTGTAATGATTGAGTCCAGACTCTGGCACTAGACATTCTAATTCGAATATGAGTGTGGTAAGTTATGTGACTTTTCACGTAAGAAATCTTTCAACTTTGTGACTCAATTCTTTCATCTGTAAGATGGGAATAGTACTATTGCCTACATAATAGTGTTATAACCATCATTGACTTAATACTAATGAAATGCTCAGAACAATGATTAGCACAAAGTAAATGCTTACCAAGTGTTAAGTATTATTATTACTATTTAAAAAAATGTGTGGAATATTGTGTTATCTTCCAAAGTTTTTGCTTTTCTTCCCAATACAATCCATCTTAAGGAGTATTTCTCTTTGGGAGGATAATTCATTTTTGTCCCAATGCCATCAGGTTTGGCTGTACGTTAGCTTTGGTCCATTGAATATGAATGGAAATGACCCAAGCTACTTCTAAACAACGGCTGTAAGAGCAATACTCTTACTCACTACCTTCTCTCTTATTTATTAGCTATGAAATCATCATGCCCCAGAAATGAGTTAGTTCTGTCAATTTGGTCTTGTGAAGAATACATGCAGTTGACCCCAAATGGATATGTAACATGAGAGAAATAATTTTTTTAATAGATCACTAAGATATTTGGATCATTCATTATCACGGCATAACTTAGATATACTGATTGATGAAATTGTTGCCAGAAATGAGGTTCCAATAAAAATAATCTTAAATGTCATGTCATTGATTTTGGTGCTGGGCGATAGGTACCAAGGATACTTCTGTAAGAGTTTGGGAAGATGAGGATCCACGTTATTCTGTGCAAAACATTAGGTAATTTGGAAGGGATTTGCTATACTGATTCAGTGTGTGTTTTTAGATAAAGAGAGTAGGAAGCAATATTATTAGTGTGTCCTGGTTGCACACAAATAAGGTATTATAAGAATGTTATGAGCTAAGAAGTAAATCAGCCAGTTTTCAAGAATAAAACTAGATATTCCAAATATTCTAACATTCTCTGAGATAAAAGATACAAATATTTCTTATCTTTGACAAGTGACGTAAAACTGAAAAGGTCTTAAGTAATAAAGGCTAATTAAAACTCATACTGAGGGCAAAACCATATCAAGAGTACAGCATTCACCTTTGTAATAGACTGAATGTTTAGGGCCCCTAAGATTCATATGTTGAAGTATAATCCTCAATGTCATGGTATGTGGAGGTGGGGCATTTAGGAACTAATTAGGTCATGCGGATGGAGCCCTCATGAGTAGGATTAGTGCCCTTATAATAAGAGGACAGAGAGCTATCTCATTTTTTTCCACCATGAAGAGATACACTGAGAAGTCAGATATCTGAAGCCTGAAAGAGGGCCCTTACTAGAACTTGGTCATGCTGGCACCACGATCTCAGATGTCCAGCCTCCATAACTGTGAGAAATAAATTTCTGTTGATGATAAACCACCGAGTACGTGATATTTTGTTATAGCATCCTCAGCTAAAAAACACTTTTTTATTAAAATATTTGAATCATTAAGAGACACTGAGTAAATCCTTTAGGCTGGATAAAGGAGCACAAAGTAAGGAAGTAAGAGTATGGATATCCCAGGTAAGACTGATAATCTTAAATTAATAGTAATGAAATAAAAAGAGAGAAGATTGCCACTTAGAAAGAAATTATGGACATGGCTATTGGTGCACAGACATAGTAGATATAAAATAGGTAAAAGTAACTAAAGCTATAGATGACTTAAGTTCTGGACAACAGAGCCCATGATACCAAAATCCATCATAGACATGAAAGAGCTTGATTATTAATAAATAGTAGTATATGTAAAAATAGACATAATATATAATATAAAAATTTAATATAGTTACATTAAATATATATTTATATATAACATATTCACATCATAATATATTATTTTATATTTATATAGATATATTTATAATATAAATATATTTAATATATACATTTATATTATAAATATATTTATATATTATAAAATACATAATATAAAAATATAATATTTTTATGGCTAACCAAATAGAAGAAATAAAATATCTGTCTTGACTCTTAAATTCTTCCCTGTTAGAAGGGCTTCTTGGTGAATATCAATTATCTTTTTCAAAAATAAAATTATTTTTAAATAATTTTAAAAGTTACATATTAGAGTTAAAAGAAAAAAAGGGAAAAAATAACAAACTATTTAAACGAATGTGGAAAGAATGTTCTTAACCACACATTGAAAGATGATTTCCCTCAGGCAACTACATATTATGATGAAACAATGACTTAGCCAGTGAAAGACCTACATTATATGTCTCAAGATTTTTATAGAAATGGTATTATTTCAAAGATTGAAAGCAGATATTCCAAAGATTGAAAGGAGAAAATAATGCTTTAATTTTAGATTGTATATTGCTTAATTCCAGTATAATTTGAAAAAAGCCTTTATAAGGTGTAATGGTTAATTTTATGTGTCAACATGGAAGGTATTCTTGGATGAGATTAACATTTAAATCTGTGAACTCTGAGTAAGCAGATTGCCTTCTATAACATAGATGGGCCTCATCCTTTGTTCTAGTTGAAAGTCTAACTAGAACAAAAAGACTAGCCTCTCCAAGCAAAAGGGAATTCTTCGTCAGACTGCCTTGAAACATTATCTGCATCATTGACTCCTAGATCTCCAGTCTGCTAATCTACACTGAAGATTTTGAATTCCCCAGGCTCCATAATCACAAAAACCAATTCTTTATAATAAATTTCACCTCCACCCCTACACAGATTATTTCATAATCTGTCTTAGTCTTTTAGGGTTTCCATAACAAAATACCACAAAGTAGATGGTTGAAAAACAACAGAAATTAATTTTCTCACAGTTCTGGAGGCTGAAAGTCTAAGGTCAAGGTGCCCACAGAGTTGGTTTCTAGTGATATTTTTCTTCCTTGCTGTCAAACGGCTGCCTTCTCATTGTGCCTCACATGGCCTCTTCTCTATTTGAGTGCAGAGAGAGAGAGAGAGAGGAATTTCTGGTGTCTTTTCCTTCTTATAAGGACATCAGTCCTATTGGATTAGGGCCCAAACTTACAACCTCATTTAACATTTATTACCTCCTTAAAGACCTTCAAGTCATTTTGAGTATTAGGTGTCAACCTATGAACTTTGGGGGGACACAATTCAGTCCGTAACACAGCCGTCTGGAAAGAAGTCATAATTTTACTAATTTTTGAGACACTGACAGGAGAGATTTGATCCTAAGAGGAAAAACACAAATTTGGGAAACAAATACTTCACGAAGCCAAAGAGAGATTTGCTTTTCCAGAAATATTCTTTAGTCTCTTGAACATTGATATTCAAAAATTAAAATTCTGGAAACTATGATCCATTCTATTCAGAACATACCAGAAAAAATGCAGCCACCATTTTTTTTTAATTTTATCACATTTATTAGGGTGACTTTGGTTAATAAAATTATATATGTTTCAATTGTACAATTATTTTATCACATTAGGGTGACTTTGGTTAACAAAATTATATATGTTTCAAGTGTACAATTCTATAATATATCATTTGTATATTGCACTATGTGTTCACCACCCACAGTTAAATCTCCTCCCTTCCCTATACAAATCTCCTCCCTTTTACCCTTATCTTCCTCCCCACTACCCCCATCCCCCTGGTAACCACTAAACTGTTGTCTGTGTCTATGAGTTTTTATTTGTTTATCTTGTTTGTTTGTTGCTTTCAGTTTTATGCCCTACATATGAGTGAAATCATTTGGTTCTTGACTTTTTCCATCTGATTTATTTTACTTAGCATGATATTCTCAGGATCCATCCATGTTGTCGTGAACAACAGTATTTTATTCTTTCTCATGGCTGAGTAGTAGTCCATTGTATATATGTACCACATCTTTATTCAATCATCTATCGAAGAACACTTCAATTTGCTTCCATGTCTTGGCAACTATGAATAATGCTGCAGCGAACATACGAGTACATGTATCTTTATGGATAAATGTTTTCTAATTTGGGGGGTAGATATCCAGAAGAGGGATTACTGAGTCATATGGTAAATCTATTCTTAATTTTTTAGGAACCTCTATACTGTTTCCAAAGTTGCTATATCAATTTACTTTCCCACCAGCAGTGTAAGAAGTTTCCTTTTTCTCTACAACCTCTCCAACACTTGTTATTACTTGTCTTGTTGATAATAGCCATTCTAACAGGTGGGATGTGGTATCTCATTGTGGCTTTGATTTGTATTTCCCTAATAGCTAGTGAATGGGAGAAGATCTTTGCGAACAACCCCTCTGATAAAAGGTTAATATCCAGAACTCGTACAATTCAACAACAACAAAAACTAACAATCTTGTTTAAAAATGGGCAGAGGTTTGAAACAGACACTTCTCACAAGAAGACATATAAATGGACAACAGATATATGATAAGATGTTCAACTGCAGCAGCCACCATTTTTAAGAGCATCATTTTGTCAGGAGATAATTTGCATTTCCCAGGATTCGGAGATAGGTTTATCAGTAGTTTGATTTCTTGCTTTGAGAGATTAAGATTTTTTTTCATGCTGCTTGAAAACCCAATTACTTACACTTAAATAGGTTAAAAACTAATACTGTAGATAGAGTGGCATCTTTGAGGAGAAATTTGATATTTATAATACCTTCTGAATGAAGACTTGACTTGTAACTGAAATGCTTATTTTAATTTTTCTTTTTAAAGAAGTTAAAGGGGAATTGTGTTATCTTTTATCCAAAAATGTGTTTATGAACTTATATAAAAATTATAAAAATTGTTTTGATTGTAATTATTTATACAGGTTAGCTAGCCTGGATATTATAATAAACTATAAATCAACAGGCTCAGACCATAAAATTTACTTATCTCAAATTATTCTTTAGGAGCTAGACTATATGACAATATTGTACTACTCTGGAGAGTAAGTTCATTGTAAATAAAAGAGTAAATACATTCTTAAATTTATTCTTTATAATGATATGGTAAAGACATACTGAGTTATCTTACTTGTTATTTTTTTTCTAATATGGGAATGCTACCGTTTTGTTGTGTGACTGTCACTAGCCAGAGCAATTAGTTAAGAAAATAAATAAAAGATATCCAAACTGGAAAGGAAGAAGTTAAATTTTTCCTGTTTGAAAATGACATGATCTTATAAATAGGAAATTATAAAGACTACACAGCAACTAAAATACTAAACAAAATCAGTGAAAGTACAGGATAAAAAATAAATATATAAAAACCATTGCACTAATAGCAAACTATCTGAAAAGAAAATTAGGAAAACAATCACATTTGCAATAGCATCAAGAAGAATAAACTATTTAGCAATAAACTTAACTAAGCAAGTGAATTACCTGTACACTAAAAACTAAAAAATATTGCTGAAAGGAATTAAAGAAGAAACAAATGGAAAGACATCCTGTGTTCATGGATTGGAAAACTTAACATTGTAAAAATGCCTAAAGTAATTGAGAGATTCAATGCAATCCCTGTCAAAATACGAATGACATTTTTACAGAAATAAAAAAAGAAAAACAATTCTAAAATTCACATGAAACTACAAAAGACCTCAAATCACTGAAACAATCCTGAAGAAGAACAAAGCTGGAAGCTTCAATACAGAAACTATGTTTCAAGAATTGTGTTTCTTCAAGTAGCTATTTTACTACCAGAAAGAAACAGATATAGTTGGGTGGAGGGAACTGTCTTTTTTTTAAAGGTCACAATCTCTCCTGTATCTTCCAGAGGGAGCTTTGCTCTCTTTGTTTTCCTCACTTAGAATTTAATAAATTCAATCAAAATGCCTATTACAGGACACAAACAGGTTTTCCTGAAGAAGTCATAGTACTTCCTAATTTCAGGGGTGTGTAATGAGCACACCCCTGAAATTAACTTGTTGGGGTTCCTGAAAAAATAATTAGACTTTAAGGACATGTAGATAATCTAGAACTAATTGGCTGAAAGATCACTTTTATTGAGTTTGTTTTACAGTTGATTTATGGTTCAATATTCACTGATTTTCTGTGATGTTGAAACTGTATGGTATGGTATAAGAGGGAAAGAATTTGTCACTGTTTTTCTTGCCGTTGCTGCTTCTAATGCTTGCAGCCAATATTGTCTCTTTGCGTCTATTCTCTCTACTGAAAGTTACCCTCCCTTCACCATCTTCAGTAACATTCCACAGAGAATGCTCACCTCTTGCTTTTTCTGTCTTTCCCTAACTACAAACTCAGGCTCTGAACCATAGGTATCGCTCTTGTTTCTTAGTGCGTAGGCATCATATTTTAATTTTTTATTATTAGAACTTCATTATAGTATAGAAGTTTATAGATTTTTAAAAATTTTTGTGTGCAAATAATTTACTCACAAGGCTTGCATATACAGGAATAGGCATTTATATAGATTGGGAGAAATTAGGATCAAACCAATTCTTAGATTTAACTTAATAAAATGATTAAAAATGAGGGTCTTTAATCTTTTGAAATTTGTCCTGTAAATTAAGAAATAATTATAAACTTATTGTACATGGTATTCTGCTAGAATCATAATGTTAGATGAAATACAATTGAATTAAACAAAAATTTGTTTTTATCTAATTATAACAGTAATGCATAATTACTTGAAATATATTGCCTTAAAGGATTGTAATATCATGATTAAAGCTCCAGAACTATATATTACTTTCTCTCAAAGTTTTAAAGACATCTGTGCACCAATTAAATTATGTACAAAGAAACAATTAAAGCTAATAAACACATTTAGCAAAGTTGCAGTGTACATGCTTGAAACACTAAAATTAATTGTGTTTCTACACACCAGCAAAGAATAACCCAAAAAGAAAAATTAAAAAAAAAATAATTCAATTTATAATGACACAAAAGAATAAAATAGTGGAAATAAATTTAACAAAGAAGGTGAAAAGGTTATACATTGAAAACTATAAAACATTGCTAAAACTATGAAGAAAATAAGGAAGACTGCACTAAATGGAAAGACATTTATGCTCTTTATTGGAAGACTTAACAACATTAAAACAGCAAGACTACTTAAAGTGATATAAAGATTCTATCAAAATTCCAATGGTCTTATTTGTCAAAAAGGAAAAACTCCTTCTCAAACTTATGTGGATGTCAAGGGCCATGCATGAATTGGCAAAACAATTTTGAAAAAGAACAAAGTCAGAATGTTCACACTTCTCAACTTCGAAACTTACTAAAAAGCTTTGTAATCAAAACAGTGTGGTACTGGCATAAGGATAAACATATAAATAATGGAATATAATTGAGAGTTCAAAATAAGACCATACATCTATGGTCAATTGCTTTTTGACAAGAACGCCAAGATCACTCAAGGGGAAAGAATAGTCTACTCAACAAATGGTGCTGTGACAGCTGTATAGCCATAGGTAAAAGAATAACGTTGAATCGCTACCTCACACCATATACAAAAATTAACTCAAAATAAATCAAAACCAAAATTCAAGAGCTAAAAGTATAAAACTCTTAGAAAAGCACATAGGAGTAAATCTTCATGACATTTAATTTGGCAATGGATTCTTAGATATGATACTGAAAGCATGATCAACAAAAGAAAAAGATGAATTGGACTTCATGAAAATTAAAAACTTTTGCATGTCAAAATATATTATCGAGAAAGTGAAAAGACAACCTATAGAGTGGGAGAAAATATTTGCATATTATATATTTGATAAAACTCTGGTACCCAGAATATACGAAGTCTCTTACAACTCAACAACAAAAGGCAAAGAACAGAAATACTTAAACATACATTTCTCCAAGGATCCACAAATGACAAGCCCATGAAAAGATGCTCAGCAGCATTACCCATCAGGGAAATGTAAATCACAACCACAAAGAGATAAATGATCATTTAACATCTACTAGAATGTGTATAATTAAAAAAACAAGTATTAGGATGTAGAGAAATTGGAACCTTCATGCATTGCTGGTAGGAATGTAAAATGATACAGTTGCATGGAAAAGTTTAGTTGTTTCTCAAAAAGTTAAACATAGAATTACCACGTGACTCAGCAACTCTTCTCCCATATATATGACCCTGAGAATTGAAAACAGGTACTCAAACAAGTACAGTAAGTCCTCACTCAATGTCCCTGACACGTTCTTGGAACTGTGGCAAAATGACATATAAATCAAACCGCTTTTACCATAGGCTAATTGATATATATAAGAGTTAAGTTCCTATGACATCTCATCAATATTATAATGAAATGATGTTGAACAAAATGATGTTATTCCGGACCTGCTGTACTCATACATGAGTGTTCACAGCAGCACCATTCACGATAGCCAAAAAGTAAACATAATCCAAATGTCCATCAACAGATGAATAGATAAAAATTATATATATGTAACATATATGCTATATATTTATATAATTTATATATTAATATATTATATATAATATACAAACATTTTCAGCCATAAAAAGGAATGAGGTGATGATAAATGCTACGATGTGAACGAATCTCAAAAGCATTATGATAATTGAAAGTAGCCAGACACAGAAGGTCAGATGTTGTATGATTTCATTTATATGAAATATTCAGAATAGGTAAGCCTGTAGGAAAAAGAAAGCAGATTGGTGATTGCCAGAGACTGGGGGAAGGACAGGTGGAGGAGAGTAACTGCTTGATGGATATGAGGTTTTATTTTGGGGTAATAAAAATGTTTTGGAAGTAGCTAGAGGTGGTGGTACACAGCATTGTGAACATACTGAAAACCACCAAATTGTTCACTTTAAACTATTTAATTTTATGATTTGAGAATTTCACTTCAATTTAGAAAAAAAATATATATATATGTATATATGCATCTGTTTATTACATAATTTGCACTTTGAAACTTCTAATTGCATCTCTTTTCTGGGTTTTAATTTTATGACTTTCATTTAAACTCACTATGAGAAGATAAGAAGATGAGTTTATTTTAATTTTTGTTCTTGCTTATGTGTTTTGTGAGTTTTTTATGAATTTGAATTGATCTTATTAGAAGAGTTACTTAGAATCAGACACTTTCTGTGAAAAATTAATGTACTTAAATTATATTTAAGGAGTTGAAAAAACTTTTTAAAGTTCATCTTACTATTTTTTACTGATCTCTTTAGGAACATAATGTGTGTTTAATCTTTATAAAATCCTACCAGGAAAATACTCTATATGACATTTGGAATTTAAAATATTGCCCACCAGAGGGCTCTCATTTTTCTTCTACTTTGTTTCCAGAAAAGTGAAAATCATATTTAAAAGATTATAGCTTATACATCATTAAATAAATCAACATATTTTCTAAGTGTATTAGACTCTCTCTGAATAGCACATTTAAAATAAACTTATTATGATTGAGAGGCAAATAAAGCATAATTTATATACACATGCAATGTTTTCTACATTCCTCCTTAAAACCCTGTGAATGGGGATTTGAAGAGTGAACTATTATTATCTGAATAAGAAGGAAATGAAACAAATGCTCTAAAATCATAGAGCAGAACCTCTAGAATAACTTAAATATAAGTTAATTTAAGATATTAATCTCTATCACCATGAAAGGAACTTTTACCATGTATGTTTGGAACCAGAGTCTCAACCTGAAAGTTGATAAACTGAGTTTAATAATTTGAGAAACTCAGATGATAGGCACGATATAAAAATATAGGTACAATGTAAAAAATAATTTCATGTTGTACCTATATTATGTATGTTGGGTATGAGGGTGACTAAGATAGAGTTACTTTCACTGAGAAGCTCAATCTATAATGAGAAACAGGTCTGTGAATAAATAATAATGATCTACTTAAACTTCTGTTAAGAAGCGTGCCAATCAAAAGACTTCATCATTAATTCCCCAAAATAGGTGAAGACTGGAATGTCATATACTCTGAACAAGTCCCTAGAGCAATCTCATCCCCTTCCACATTTCACTACTGAGAACCACTGTGCCAAGTGAAATTACAAAAAGAAGCCAACTACCTAGGAGAATCAAGGAAGCTTCCTAAACCAGAAATTAAAGATAGGTGTTTAATTCAAGGAGCAATTCAAACAGAAGAAAGAGAGTGATCAAAGTCACAGGGCTAAGAAATTAAAAACAAAACACACAAAAGTCCACATGATGCCTTTGGGGATCACGGCATGATCCAGGTGTCTGGGGAGCTGATTAGGCCACAGTAAATGGTGAATGACACCACTGGAGAGTGAGTTTGGGATCACATTCTGACAAGCCCCAACAAAAGAGTTTGACTTTATCTTGCACGAAATTTTGAGTATGAGATGATTTTTAAGAAGGAGAGTGACTTGAACAGGTTATTAATTTAGGTGGCTAGTTTTGAGAGATTTGGGGGGCAAATTAGTGGTGTGGAAGAGCAAAAGCGGTAAAATGTTAGACAGAGAATAGAATTATGAGGCAATTATAAGCCTGGGTCAGTGTGGATGATGAAAAGGCAACTAAATAAAATATATTAACATCATTAAAGAACTATTTCAGCAAGCTTCAAGCCAAGCACGTAACTGTCTCTCTGTGAGGTTGCTAGCGCTTTATAAAATCCCAGAACTCTTTGAGAACTGTACCATGGTAAATCAGAGAAATGACCAACCCCTAATTCTATTTTATTGTTCTCTTATCAGCAAATCAAGTGATATCTTGCTTTATTTGAGGAACCTTTCCTTTCCTTATCCTGTTAAGAAATATATAGCGACGTGGGAACTGTAAAAGGACAAGAAGATGTCCTTATAGGATAGAGAGCTATGGCATGTTTATGAGCAGAGGAGAAAGAACTAATAGACAGTAAGTAGTAGTAGATACAGGTCTAATTCACAGATCCTGTTCTAGAATCAGAGCAACATTTAAATTTGTTGGCTAATATTTTTCAGAATTTACTGTATGCCATGTATTACTCTAAGTAATTTACATTTATTAACTCATTAAATCCCCACAGCCATTTCACTGGAGAACGTTCAGTTATGATTATAAAGCTAGAATTTGAATCCAGGCAAGACGGATATAGAGCCAGGCTCTTAAATACTATTTTAACCTGCCTCACCTTCCAGCAGGAGGCCACGTAGGATAGAGAAGAGTTAACAACAAGCCGAAGGAAATCTTGACCTCTATCTACACTTTCTGGGAAACACGTTCACAGTAGATTATATGGAGTTCTTATCTAAAAGATGACTGGAGCAGGATATGCTTGTATATCTATACTGATTGCTATAAATAAACCTAGAATTTATGCAATTATGGGATATAGCTGGCTAGAGAATAGAAATTAGTCCTGCAACATTTTTGCCCCAGAACAACTAAACACATATAAAAACCAAGAAACTTTAAACCTGAGTGACTGAGCTGACACGCACACCACACATTGTCTGTGCTTGTTTGTTACTCTCAGTGTGGGAAAAGGGACAATTAGGAAGCTAGTTTTGAAGGCTCAAGCCCCTCAGGAAAGGAATACTACATGTGTGCCTGCTTCTTGCTTGTATCTTTTGACTCATTAGTAGTTTGCTGTTGGGCAAGACCTATGACTCATGTTAAGTCTGTTTTGACAATTTTATCTTTCGTGGCAACTCACTATGGGAAGATAAAAGCATAGTAGTGGGTGTTATAGCTTTGAACAGCCTTCCATAATTTAATCTAATATGGTACAGAATTCAGTGTGATGCCAATTTATGCTGATACACATAAATACCATGTCAACTATTCCCAAATTTCTTTCTGTGAGTCATAGATTTGGGTCTTTACTTTGGCAGAATGCATAAAACAAATTTTGGGCCAGTGCAAATTTTTTGTTAAAATAAAAATAGCTCATATTATTGAGCAATTACTTTTTGCTTATGTATCTGCACCATTAATGTGTTTACTTTTCATAACAAAATTGTGATATCAGTACCAGTACAATTACTGTTTTATAGATGGAGAAACTTAATAAATGTGGTTCAATCATTGTGCTCAGTCTGACCAGTTTCTCCTTCCCACAAATGGAGTGAAGAGGCTGGCACAGGTATGGAGAGAAGCATCCACGTCTTCCCTTAGAAGTAATGCACATGTCTCCCTCAAATTCTATTCTATTTGGTCAACCTGTATGGTTGTATTAGTCTGCTCAGTCTGCCATCACAGCATACCACAAACTGGATGGCTTAAACGACAGAAATCATTTTGTCACAATTGTGGGAGCTAGAAGGAGCTAGAAGTCCAAGATCAGGGTACTTTCAGGGTTGGTTTTAGATAATGCTCTCTTCTTGGCAAGTAGCCTTTTCACTGTGTCCTTGCATGGCCTCTTCTCTGTTTGCTTAGAGAGAGAAGAATCTCTGGTGTCTCTTCCTCTTCTGATAAAGTCCCCAGTCCTGTCATATTAGGATCTATCCTTATGATTTTATTTAACATTAATCTTCTCCTTGAAGGTCTCATCTCCAAATATACTCACATTGGGGCTTAGAGCTTCAATATATGTCAATATCAGTCCCCTATCTTTCTGTCCATCCATGGTTCCTTTCCCAATACTCTGTCTCTGCCCAACTGGTCTCCCACATTCTAATCCTTTTTGAAAACCTTTCCTTTTGTCTTGACTTCAGTTCCATGGAACTCACAGGGTTGAAATTAGTTCTCCCTCTTTGTTCTTAGAGTGAGGAAATCAGAGACTTGCTTCTGACTAGACTCCTTTCTGGCCTTCAGTCTCTGCCTCTACAGTAAATTTTTCTCAGGACCACAAGAATTATCCTCATAAAATTTAATTGAATGTCTCTCACTTAGCTAGACAACAAAATCAAGATTCCTAAATATGTTTTTTCAATCTTTCCCAATCTACTTTCCTTGCTTTATCACTGTTTCAGAAAAGGCCTAAATCCCACTTGTATGGATCTGTCACTTTACTTCTTGCAGTTCAATACTTTGCATGTGCCTCCGTTATGAGACTAAATTCCTTTCATATTGAAAAGTGCTAATTGTTTATATCGCCCATAAAATTAGAAATCTCATTATGACAGAGACAGTGTTTATTTATTTATGTATATTTATACTGACAGGTATATGTAGGCCCTCAATAGTTAATTTTTAAGTTATGTGATCATTCGCATAACAAATATTTATTCAATGCCTACTATATACTAGGCCCTCTGCTTTAAGATGAAAGCAAGAAATGTTCTTAATAAACTTTTTTTTCAGCAGAAAATGATTTCTTAATTTAGGTGACAGTTCATAGAGTATAAACAAACGTCTTAAGATTCTGAAATCTTTAAAGTTTTCAAAGAATGCTCTTTTGTATCCAGTAGAATTAGGCTTAGCTGAATGTAACTACATCAGAACAAAATGGTTTAAAGTACCTTCCTTACACAAAGTAAGTCAAGAGGAAAACTTGCCAAGAGCTGGGAATTAGGGATTTTGAAGATTTCAGGGACCCATTGCCTCCATCTTTGCACCCACATTCCTTGAACATTGTGGTGCCTCCATATACACTTTCCTGGCTAGAAAGTGGAATATAAAACTTCAAGAAGTCCCATAAAACAATTCAATTTAAATCAAACTGGCCAGCGCATCATCATATGGCCTGACTCAAGTCAGAGGAGGATATGAAATACAATCTTTTATCTAGGCACATTGCCACCTTAAATAAAATCAGAAATCTCTTATTAAAAGAGAGAGAATGAATGGATATTTGGGTCTTGCTAGAAGTACACGTAAACTTCTTCAGTAAAAATAAACAAATCTATAGATCTGAAATGAAATGGAATTGCAAAATGAGCTTTTAGATATAACTGAACTGAACTTAAACTGTTTACAGTTAACTGAATTACAGCTTAAATAATCACATTATTAAAATGAAAAAAGTATATTGATTAAAATTCAAAGTTTACTTGGCCAATGGCCAAATACCTATTTATCTCTCCTCCACCTATCATTCCCTGTCACCTCCTGACAACCTACTCACCCACATTCTCATCCATTTACTTTATGTTTTAAGGACTATCTTCCTAAGTACTCTCCTCCCAAATCCCCTCCCTTGGCCTATGTGGCCTCTTACTACCCTTGAAATGTTTACATGTTTGTCAAAAGCTTACCTAGAAAGATTTGGGGCGATTAAGATTCATTTGCCGAACAGCAATGGAACTAATTACTCATATTTTGAAAAGAACCTGGAATAGCCTCTGAGAAAACAGCAAAATAAGAGTTGTAGAGAAGGGGAAAAGGAATTAAACAGGAACAGAGCCTAAGCCAATGACTACAGATTCCTGCGCTGGCAAGAGTATCGTCTTGAAAGAAGACTTCCAAGTGGGAAATATATAACTATGTAACTATAATCCATTTCATTTTTATTTTCTATTGTTCCAGAAACAGCAGTATTCTTCTCCCCACAAGCATGGCTGGAAAAATCTGATAAATGTATAGTTTTGTAATATACATCAATTTGAATGTTTCTCAAAGAAAAAAAAAAAACAGATAAAAAGTAGACTGCTGTTAGAACAGTTAAATTTTCTGTAATTATTCCAAGTATATTGGGTGATGATTAGCCAAGATCCTCTCTCCTCTTTATCTCTTAATGTTAATATCTCCACTAAACATATTCAAATGGAATATCACAATATCTTCACATCAATCATTCTGAACTATAAGAAACCAGTTGAATTTTCTTCTTAATTGTAACTCTAGTACAAAAAAAAAAGTTAAAAGGATATTTGAGACTCTTTATAAAGCATGGAGATTAAACATACATGTTTATCTTCAATACCTCCCAAAACTGCATTATAATTACAGCAAATATATTTTAAGTATAAACCCACAAGAGCATAAAAGATATGAGATAAAATGCCATAAAAAAGCCACCAAATTTTTTGAAGCTACAAAGTGGATTGATGAATGAAAACTGACTTGGCAGAGCATAGAAAGGTGAAATCTAAATGTCCACAGAGGGCAATATCAAGGGACAACATTTAAGACTAGAAGGATTTGCTGTCACAGAGGATAACAATAAAGACACAGAAGAGACAGAAGAATGGACAGAAGAATGGGTTAAAAGCCTACATAAGAGAAATTATCTTTCCACAACATATACCCCTATAACCCTCACTGACTACAGCAGGAAATCGAGACTTACTCCCTGGAGAAAGTTAACAAAAAGGCCTCTGTGTGTGTTGGGGGGGGTGGGGGTGGCGCAAATGACTGTACTGAACATACAGATCTGCTGGGCCCCAAGCACGCAGAGTCAACACACAACTATTTACCATATTTGGTCCCAAGTTTAGGCAGCAGTCCTCATCCCCAGGTAGAATTATCCATAAGAGAAACTGACTAGCTAAATAGAGGGAACTGATATTTGTGGAACTGCTCATGGAACAGAAGAACTTAGCTCTGTTATGTAAAGCTGACCAGTGGATAAAAACCCTTCCACCCCAGACTGTGTCCAGTTTCCTTCTTAAGGGTAGGCAAGATCTCCAGTCCTGTTAGAAAATCCTTCACATGAAAATAAATAAATAAAACAATCAAACAGAGGAAAACTTCAAAAGAATACAGAAAGAGAATGAAGGGAAATAAAACTAAAAAATATTATATAGCTAGATAGATATAGATAGATAGATGATAGATAGATAGATGAAATAAAGATGGTGCTTCCCTGAAAAGATTAAAAAAAAAAAAGATTTGATCAGAGAAAAAGAAAGAATTTTTAGTAATTAAATATATGTATGTGAGTATGTATTTGAAGGGTGACCCAGTAAAGATGCTTAAAAATTCTTTGCTATTCTTTTCATTGAGAGGTGGAGAGTTTGACTTTACCGGGCCAATAAAATGTACTGGAAGTGACATTTGGGACTTGTGGTAAGGTCATCAGGACCAATCCCTAAAGCTTTCACTGAAGACTTTCTGGGTGTCACAGTTACTGTGTGAGACATTTGACCACTCTGATACCGACATGTCGAAGAAGGTATATGTAGGCAAACTGGTCAGTAGTTTGCCTCCTGCCAAGGCTTCAGACATGTAAGTAAACTATTTTGACTGTTCAGACCAGCTCACTTATCAACCGAATATTACCAAGTAATCTTCATTAACATTACCTAAAATGAGTGAGTGCTACCTACATTCTTAGCCCACAGAATCATTAGATATAATAGATATTTTAAAGAACTATGTGTGGGGTAGATTGTTACATAACAGCAGATAATTACCACAGGGATGGATGACAAAGTTAAAGAAATTTCCTGGAAATTAGAACGAAAGACAAAAAGATCAAGAGTAAAACAAAAAATATGTATAATATTATTAATCCAGAGATGCAACACCCAATAGCATCAAACGGCACCAGACATCTCCATAGTGATACTGGAGCAGAGCAATGTTTTCAAAACTCTCAGGGGAAATGGTTTCTAAACTAAAATTCTGTACTGCTTTAAACTAAAAATCAAATTTGATGATAGAAAAATATATTTTCATTTCACAAAATCTTCAAACATACATTCTCTATGAACCTTTCCTCAGGAGGCTAGTGGATATGGCCTATCACCAAAGTGATGGCATAAATTCAGACTGATACATGGAATCTAAACATCACGGAAGGAAGGCAGAGACAGCTACCAGCTATGTGTCCGGCCTGGAGATCCACAAGCCTAATTGGAGTGAATGGACAGAGGCTGCAGGATGGGTACAGAAATGGAATTGACAGAGTAATTATGCATGCAACTCTTCTGAGAGGGCTTAGGGCAGCTCTATAGGAAAGTTTAAGAAAAATTAGCACTAGTCACACAGAAATTTAAACAAATAAGAAACAAGATAATTCCCAACTAAAAGAAAACCAAATTGTAAAAGAAAAGAAAGATAATGATTGTGTACAATATGGTTTAGCTGTAAAAACTGCTTACTTAATCATGATGATATAAACATTACTATTGATACAATGAGAAATTGTGGTATATTGGAAGGTTAGGGAGAAGTGTGCTTGTGTGTGTGTACTAAATTTTAATCTACTTTAACAAGCACAAAGTAGACATTAAAAAATTTTTAATTCAAAGAATAGTATTAAGGATATTATTTAGAAAAGTAGAGGCTAATAGAACAAAAAGTTAAAAGATTTCAAAGTAGGGTAGACTTGGGAGGAAGAGGAGTAGACAAGCAGTTGCTCTTTTCTTTCAAGACTTGTAGTACTATTTGTTTTTTCAACATATACAAATACATTATTTTAACATAATAAACTTTAAATTTTGCTTTATTTCTCTATTTCATGACTCTCTTTCCATATAGATAATTTAATTTCATTTGATTCAGTTGCAAGATCTGCTCCTTGTAAAGTTTAATACATAAAAAAATACCCTGTACCCAGAAAATACGGATAATTTCTACTTTGATGAACAAAGTTGAAAATTAAACATCCCACATCATTTCTACTATTGAGTATTATCAGCTATTTTGTTATTTAGCCCACATAAGAGATGAAAATTCGGTTTCTCATTGTCTAAATATGTATTTGATTACCAATAATAGCTAAAGTAAATAAGTTGCCAGACATAGTTCTTAGTGTTTTGCATATATTAAAGGCTATATATATGCTTTACAAATGTTTACTTAGTTAATATATGATGTATGCAAATGAATTTGAATTAGATTTGGCTACAAGTGAGAGAAGACCCCAAATAACAATAGCTTAAACAACAGAAAGGTTCACTGCTTTCGCACATACGAAATGTCTGCAAGTAAGAGGCAAAGGCTGGTGAAGGGCTCTACTTCAAAAAGTCTGCAGGAATCCAGGTCCTCCCAGCAGTTTACTCTGCCATGCCTAGGGTGTGGCCCTCATCTTCATGGTCAAAAGTGAATACAGGCAGACCTTGGAGACACTGCAGGTTCGGTTCCAGACATCCACAGTAAAGTGAGTATAGAAGTAAAGTGTCTTGTAATCTTTTTGCTAATGGAGGGTCTTGCCCTCAATTTATAAAAAATGTAACATCTGTGAAGTGCGATAAAGCAAAGCTCACTGTAACTAGGTATGCCTGTACAGACAACTTTCAGGCCACAGGGTGGAAAAATGGATGAAGATGAAGGGAGGCAAAAGGTAAACTTGGTGTGTTTTTTCAGGAAAGCTAAACCAAATCTCACACATCAGTTCGGGTTAGTTTCCTTTGGTTACATGTTAGTAACAATGATACACACAACTTGCAAATGATACTGGGAAAACCACCTGTCAGTTTTGTGCCCGACAAAAAATTTACTTACTATAGAAGAGAGGGTAAAGCAAGTATAATATTTTATCTACATTTTACAGATGATGAAACCAAAGCATGGAGGGGTGAAGTATCTTGGTAAAGGTCCTAAATTATATAGAGAGAATTTGGGTTAAGAACTCAGTAAAGATGGGCTTTAAATGCTGTATTCAAAAACTACATGATTTATTACCTTTCAACTTTTTATTTATTCACTTGTATATCTCATTCATGTTTGCTTTGTTGTAAATAGTGCCAATGAGCTTTGCCTACAACTAAATCAGGGCCTCTGAGTCAAGAATTAGTTCAGGGATTAGGCTTGAGCAGCAACAGGTGACCCAGACCTCCATGCCCCTATCAAGTTTGTATTCACACCTCTCAATCTCACACGTATGGCTTTATGAAGCTTTCATGACCTGTTGGAGGAGGACGAAGCCCAAGGTTGTTTTAAGGATGAGTCACTTTCATATGCAGTGGCAAGTTGGAAATGTCCTGTTGCACTATATTCCCATTCTGAAATACAGTGTAGAAATGAAATCCTCCAGAGTTTTGGGCAATGCACTTGGTCATCCACTTTGTATGGAAAGAGAAGTGCCCTGATGGATATACAGGCAGTTCTCACTTTGCACGAGTTCCAAATGCATAAATTTCAGTTACCATGGTTTGGTTAAATAACATCAGTCTTCCAACAACATGGTTCAAAATCTAGTTACCATGGCATATTAATTGTGAGTGACTCCATAAAGTACAAACTTTGCTGCTAACTCCTCAATCTACAAATCACTATGTAAATAACAGATGTGCATTGGGATCAGTGACCAAACACATCACTTCTTTCAAAATATAACAGCAGTTGGTCACTGCAGTCTATTATTCAGTTCATGCACAGATAGCAAAAATGCAGTTGTGTTGCCAGCATGCTTTCCAGTTATAAACCCATACAACATTTTGCTAAATTGGATAATTAAAAAAGGGAATCAGTGAACAAAGATGAAAGTGCAGCAAAGAGGGAAAAAGTAATAACACTCAACGTGAAATTGGATGTGATTAGAAGACTTAGAAGTGGTGACAGAGAAATAAAGATAGACTGAGATGTAAATCTACATGAAGTTACAATATGAACCATATTGAAAAAGATTAAAATAAATAACAAGATTAAGTCACTTCAACATCTTTTATTTTAAATTTCACTAGGAACAGAAAGACATTTCTGGCTAAAATGGAGCATTTACTTCTTTAAATTGTGTGTAGTATGGTAAAAGTTTTTGCTGCATTGTAGAATAATTTTGCAAGATTTGAATCAGACATAAATTAAGTTGTAGAAGTTATTGTTGGCCATAGAAATGTTGACATTGTCACTCACTGAGAGACTAGATATGCAACCAGAGATACTCAGCGAAGGTAAACTTGTAAACATAAATCAGGAAAGTAGGTGTGAGGAAAAGGATAAAGATGTTCTCAAAAAACTAACCCTTTAAAAAGTCTTTGCATTAGAAGAATTCTTGGAAGCATTTCATGTCATTAAAGGACAAAATGTTGGAAGCCACATATAGAAAAACTTTTTGCTCCACATTGTAAGTTATATGATGAGAAGACAAGTGATGTTCAAACGAATTCTAATAATTTTTAACAAAGAAATAAAACACTTTCAGTTACAAGACAAATAAATTCTGAGGGGCTAACATACAACATAGTGACTATAGTTAATAATATTGTATACCAGAAATAGAGGGTAGATCTTAAGCATTCACACCACACACACACACACACACACACACACACAGGTAAGGTGATGGCTGTGTAAAATAATTTAATTTAGGTAAACATTTCACAATGTTATATGTATATAAAATTATTCATATTGTTAGTTTAAATAATTATAACTTTATTTGTCAATTGCATCTCAATAAATTTGGAAAAAATTAAATGGAAAAAGAAACAAAGCACTTTATTCTCAATGTTTCCAATGTTTTAAAATAGTTTACTAAATAAATATTTTACAATTATTTTATTTTCCTATGTATTTATAATCATCAGTAAGAGTATCTACTGTTTTTAAAAAATGTTTAAATGTTACCGAGCAATTATAATCTTTCTTATTGATTATTCAGATAACTTTGCATGGTTTCTCCTTGCATGGTTGTTATGACACCATGCAAAGTGAGGACTGTCTTTATAAGAATAGGCAATGGCGAATGGCCTGGATGGTTGGTCAGGAGCGAGAAAAGAGAAAAGGAAAATCAAAGATGAAGATGCTTGAGATAGAGACATGTAGCTGAGTCTGTGGGAGAAGGAACAAAGTATGAGGACCTTAGTATTACAAGTCAGTGCCCACTAGAGACCATCCACTGTAGAAGTGAATGAAACCACCAAGTCAACAGAATGACTTGACCAGTAGATGTCAGCCAGACTCTATCCTTAGATACTCAGTGGTTAGTAATGAGATCATTAATAGAGTACCCATATTGGCAGAGATGGATGATATTTATGGGCCAAAAACATGGGCTCCCTCATCTCAAAGCACTTAACTATTGTTACTCAGGAAAGAGTCCAACATGCCAGCAAAAGAATTCAATGTCGATCCTCTAATACAGTAACATCTTTTAAGAAAATCAAAGCTATTTGATAGTAGCCATCGATGTTTTCTATATGCCTTATGTCAGTTTAAGTTCCTTCCATTCTTAGTTTTTATAATAAATGGATATTAAATTTTGTCCTCTTTTTCTTCATCTATTGCAATCACATAGATTTTCTTATTTAGTCTATTAATACAGTAAATATGTTGGTAAAATATGATAAAATCATTTGGTTTTCAATTGTTAAGTCATACTGCTTCCTGGAAATAAACAACACTTGATCACGATTAAATTTAGTAATTTTTTTTAGTAATATTTTTGCCATCTATATTAATGAAGAATATCCATCTGTAGTTTTCTTATATTGGTGTCAGGGTTGTGCCAGTACATTAAATGAATTGAAATGTGTTCCGTTTTACTGTTGGGTAAGGCTGGTATTATTTCCTTTGTAAATGCTTACTAGACTTCCCCAATAATGCCATTTGGGCCTGGAATTTGCTCTGTTGGAAATATTTTAGTTGTAAACTTCTGTAGTAGATATAGGCCTATTCAATTTTGTCCTTCAGTCAATTCTGTTAGTATTTTAAAGAATTTGTTCATTTTATCTAAGCAATCTATTCATTCACATAAAATTCTTCATAATATTATTTTACTATGCTTTTTAATGTAGGATCCTTGTGATGTCCCTTCTTTCATTTGCCATTGGAAATTCATGTCTTCCTTTTTTCTTCATCAGTCTACCAACAGGATTAATGATTTTATTTATAGTTAATTTTCTGTAACGTTTATTCATTTTCTATTTAAACTTCTGGTTTTATATTTATTTTCTCCTTTCTTCTTCTTATATTTATTTTATTTCGTTCTCTTTTTTTAGCTTGTTAAATTGGAAGTTTAGATCACTGATATTAGATCGTTTTTCTAAAATAAGCATTTAAAGTTATAAATTTTTTTCTAAACATTGATTTAGCTATCTTTTGCATAATTTGATATGATTGATATATTGAGTTTTTACTTTCAACCAGTTATAAATATATTATAATCACCTTTGCATTTTTTTCTTTAACCTACGGATTATTTAGCAAAATGTTATTTACTTTCTTAATATTTGGTGATTTCCAGATATCTTTCTTAGTTTCTAACTTAATTCCCATGTAGTGAAAGAACACACTTTATATGTTTCAATTCATTTCAATTCATTTTAAATAGTAAAAGAGTATGTTTTAATACCTGTTTTATAGCTTAGTTTTTAGCATATTTAGTGAATGTTCATATGCATTTGAAAAAATTTGCATTCTGCTGTTAAGTGTTCTATATATATCAATTAAGTAAAATTGATAATTTGTTTAAACTTTTTAATCTTACTCATTTTATGTCTATTCATTCTATCAATTATTGAAAGAGCAATATGAATATAATTGCAGATTTTCTGTTTTTTCTTCAGATCTGACAGTTTTTGCTTCGTATATTGTGAAACATATGCATAGACATTTAAGATTGTTTGTATCTTCTTGTTTACTTGATCTATTTATTTTTAAGAAGTATTTTTTTTTAATCTCTGATACTATTTTTTTCCCTAAAGTATTATAGTAATATGGTCCATCTTTTGGCTTTCTTATGGTTAATGTTTCCATGGTATGCATTTTTCCAGGCTTGTAACATAACTGTCTTAAAATTTAAAGTGATTCTCTTACGGACAGTATATAGCTGGGTCTAATTTTTTTTTTTAAATCCAGTTTCACCCACTGAAATTTTATTGAAGTCTTTGCCGTTTACTTTTAATGTAATTACTAATATAACTGAGTTTCCATCTACTATCTTTATATTTGTTGTCTATTTTCCCATTGGTTCTATAGTCCCTATTCCTGACTTCTCTGGGATTAGGTGAGTACATTTTATTATTATTATTTTTCCCAGTATTAACTAGAATTTCTTAAACTTGTAGCAGTTTCTCTAGGAATTATAATATGCATCATCAACTGACCACAGTCTACCTTAAAATAATATTATGCTTTTTAACATATAGTGCAAGAATCTTACAACAGTGCATTCCATGTCCCACTCTTACTGCTACTGGTTTTATACATTAAACTTCTACATATGTTATTAACTCCCACATACTTTCTTATTTAAACAATTAAGAACTTTCTGAAAAATTTAAAACAAGAAATAAAATATATTTTATATTTAGCAAAATATTATTTTCAGCATTCTTTTTTTTAAATTTTATTTTGTAGGTCCAAGTTTTCATCTATCTTTTTTCTTTAGCCTGAAGAACTATGTTTTATATTTGTTTTTATTCAGATCTACCAGCAACAAATTCTCTCAACTAATCTATTTCTGAAAAAGATAATTTTGCATTTGTGAAGGATATTTTCACTTTATGTTCCCTGGTCATTTTCACTGGGAGTTCTCGGTTGACAATTTGTTTCTTTCAGCATTTTTAAGATATCATTCCAATGTCTTCTAGCTGGCATAGCATCTGATGAGAAGCTGAGTCATTCTTACTTCACTTTCCTCTATATATCATGTATCATTTTTCTCAGCCATTTTTAAAATTTTCTTTACAAAGTTCATTTTCAGAATTTGATTATAATTTACCATGGGATGATTTCTGTACATTAAATCAGTTTTAAGTTTATTGAGCTTCGTTGACCTGTAATCTTATAATTGTCATCAAATTTGGAAAATGTTCGACAATTTTTTTTTTATTTATAGCACCAAAGTATCTTATGGTTAATAATCACAATTGACACCTGGAAATCTCCATCCTAACCACGCAGAACCTAACTTCATCATCATCAATAACCCAACATCATCAAAACTGCTGTAAACTGATATCATGTAGCTACTAATAAGATTCATTGAGGAGGATATAGCATCACTTCAATGGTATTCCTTTCAAAATATGCATAAGCTAAATCTAATCATGAGAAAACCAGAAAAAAAGAAAAAAAGAAAAAATTGAGGGACATTCTATAAAAAGAGTGGGCTTGCACTCTTTAAAGATGTCAAAGTCAAGAAACATTAAAAAATGCTGAAGAACTGTTCTAAATAAAGAGACTAAAGACGCATGAAAACAAAATACAATACACGATCCTGAAGTAGATCCCAGACTGGGAAAAAATGGATATAAAGGATATAATTGAAACAATTCATCGTATTTGAATATGAACTGTGTATTCGATAACAGTATCATATCAATGTTAAATTTCTTGGTTTTCATAGCTAAACTGAGGTTATGTAAGGAAATACCCATATTTTTAGGACATATGCAATGAAGCATTTAGGGTAAAAAAAAACCACACTCCAATGTTCACTTGTTTTAGAATAAAGTGCGTGCATGCGTGCGTGCGTGTGTGCGTGTGTGTGTGTGTGTGTGTGTGTGTGGAAAATGGGAGAGAGAGAAGAGAGAAGAAAAGCGGACAGCAGAAGAGAGAGAATATAATGAAGCAAATGGGATAAAAATAGAACCAACCAATTGGTAAATCTGAAGAAAGGCTGTATTTGAGTTACTTGTAGCTTTTCTGTAGATATGAGAATAGGAAAATAAAAATTTCAGAGTTTATCATAAAAACTTCTTAAAGAGTTATAGGATTGTGTTTGTAAGGATGTAAGGATGTGTGAGGTAGCAACTGAAAATAGGTACAGTTCTTTTTTTTAACTTAAGTATTTCATGAATTAACAGTGTCTAAAAATAGCACTAAGTTAACACTCATTTAACAAAATTTAATACAAATAAGAGTAGCCATTATTTAGAATCTTATTATGTACAGGCACTATATCATGCATTTTGCACACATTGCATTTATTTTGCACAAAAATCTTATAACAACAGATTATAATAATACCCATTTTATAGACAAAAAATTGAAGTGACAAGAACTTAAGTGTGCTGCTTAACATACAGCGAGTAAATAGAAATGTCAGGATTTGAATCTCAGAGTGTATCACTATAAAATGATTGCTGTTAAACATTGTATTATACTGATTTCCAAATATAGTGTGTGCCTTTGGAAGTTTAGCCCATTAATTAGTTACTTGAAATTGGTGTATTGGGGTTTGGAGGTTTTATTTTCCAATAGCAAGACATATAGTATGTTTTTCAGTTTAGCAAAGGATCTGCTCAAGCTTGTCTAAAATATTGTGGTCTTTGGCTCACACCATCTTAATAAAACCCAGGTGTACTTAGCCAGATTATATGACACATTTTCAGGTTCATGTTTGATTTCAAATTAAGTATCTACATTATTTATGATAAAGAGTGTACCTCCTTCTTTCCCATGTGGATTCTAATTCTAATCTTCAATCTGCTCTTCCAACATTTACAGCACTTAGCGTTTTCCATTGAAACCCTTCGTTGTTATTTTTATAATCTCAAGAGATTTACCTAGTCCAGCACCTGTTATTATTGCCTTGATCTTTTTCTTTTAAGGTAGAAATAAACTTATAGTAACGTTATTACACTGTATTTTACCTGATTCCCAGGAGAAAACGTTTTTGGTCCCTTAAAAGTATTGATTACACCAGTATATAGCTTTATAATAATAGAGATCGTTTAAGCAGTTTAAAATTTTAAGTAATTTCAATTTTAATTTTGATACATGTAACTATATGAAATTTACTCTCTCTATTTTTTCTATTTTGGAGAAGAAGCATAAAGGCAAACACAGATACATTTTAGGGACAGATAATATGAATTCTAAGATGGTTGATAAATCAGATTACACAAAATCTAAACATATTAGAGTTTTCGTCGCTAAGATGAATTAAAACCCAAACCTATATGAAAGTTCAAAAACACTTCATGACTAAACTTATTTTATTCATTCTAGTTTTTCTGCAGTTCCTGATTAGCCTAACACCAGAGTCACTGTTTCCACAATTGTGTAAGACAAGCTTTTGAGCTGACTAAAATTAGGAAGTAGAGAAAAGTCTCGGGCCAAAGGCTGTTTTCCATTGACTCTGTTTTATTGCAGTTTTATGTACTTGAAAAACCAACAAAGAAAAAAATCTTCTTGCATGAGAATTCCAGATTTTTTAACAGATAAAAGTTTAGCAAAATATGTAAACACTGGCATTGTTACTGAACTCTGAGTTGTTGAGTGTCATTTTGATTCATTATATATGATCTAATGATTTCAGATAAAGTGCCAGACAGCAGGTAAAATTGCTTCCAATGCATAATATAGCTGAGAACACAGATTTTGCTGGAACATTCACGAGTATGCTATATTATTGAGAGAGCTGGTTCCATCTGTGTTAAACTTAGTTTCTTTCCTTAATGGGAAGAACAGTCATGCCTCAAAGTCTTTTTGGAAGATGAACTGGCTGTCCATTAAGAGTATCTGGTTTAGTCTCTGGTACTTTTAGCTGTGCCACAGCTAAATTTTTCTAATTTTATACTGAGATTGATCTTAAAGATAAATTAATCCATAATTTTGAGTTAATATATATAAAAACTGAAGCTCAAATGGCTCTGATAGATTAACTGACTTTTACATTGAGGTTTTGTACTCAAGCTAGAACCTAAAATACCTCTTTCTTGATTTAGGGCTTATTTTGGCTGTGTATGTGTGTGTGTGTGAGTGTGTACCCAACAAAAGCAATTGCTTTTGAAATTTTAACTGATTCCTCCCTGTGGCAATGTGAGGTACCTATAAAAATTGCCAAGTTCATGTCTTCTATTCCTCTTCTCAACCGAATGGCCCTGAAGCATGTGAGATGAACAAGTACCACACTAACAACAAAATATCCAATTATTATGCACTTACTAAGCTCAGGCATTGATGATCACTTTGGTATTCTTCCCCAGGAGTTCAGTCCTCTCACTAATAATTAGAGCAAGGAGAACAAACTAAGTAATGAGCCTGCTCACGCAGATTAAAAGAGAAAAGTGAGCTGCTATGTTTACTCCATTCTGGTGTCCTCCATGCAGGGGTGTTAATCAGCAGTACAAAAGAAGTAAACTGGCTCTTCGATTACATGTTTATTTATTACAACTGCCTGAGCAGGGACAGCAGGTGCAGTAACTAGTCTGCAGTTCCCCAGATATATGTTCTAGTGCAGGTGTCCTCAAAACCCAGGCCATAGACCGGTGGTACCAGCCTGTTAGGAATCCGGCCGCACAGCAGGAGTGAGCAGCAGGCTAACTGAGCAAAGCTTCATCTGTATTTGCAGCTGCTCCCCAGCATTAGCATCACCCCCTCAGCTCTACCTCAGATCATCAGACATTAGATTCTCATAGGAGCACTAGTCCTTGGTGCCAAAAACGTCAGAGACTACTGTTATGTGAACAGACTTGAGAAAGTCTTTCCTTTTTCTGCTCACAAACCTATGCCTCACTTCTCTACACATCTTCCCTAAGATGGAGCTAACTCACTGTTAAATGCTTTATGAATTACCTTATTTAATTTCTATCATAATATTGTGAGGTAGATATTATTCTGTCCATTTTACAGTGGTAAAAACTGAATCTTAAAGAGGCTAAGCAACTTTTCATAGTCCTCTTCTGCACTGTGAAACCGCCAGTTAAAAACCCTAATTCCTAATCAGTATGCCTTATATCTTCAAATGTGATTTTAAAGCACCAGAATGGAAATATAGTAATAACCTTAGGATTAGAAGTCCTTATGGTTAGGATAATTTCTAGTTAATGTATTGACTTTGAAGTATAAGAAACATAGTATTTTTAATCTAAAACCTGGAGACAAAAATATGAAAGAAATAAACTAAAATGTTCCATGAAAAGATTAAACTAGTTATTATTACCTTCTAATCTAGTTAAAGAGTGCATTGGCACACACAAAAAAATAGCTAAGCAGGTAGTAATTCACCAAGGATTTCTATAAAGTTAGTAATATAAAAGAACAAACTATATACATATTTTTCCAACTCGTTCTCATTTTGTCCTAAAGCAGTCTTCACATTAAGTATTAGAAAACTCTTTAGAACTCGTTACCCCATTAACTCAAATTCACTTAATTGAAGGGAACTGTGTTTGTGTGTTGGAAAGAAGGTGGAAATAACAATATACATTTTAAATGTACTAAGAAACTCAAAAAGTACTTACACAATCGCAATATATATTCAAAAGAGATAGAGACAGAGAAGCTGGAAAGAGTTATGTGAATTTTAGATCAAAATTATAAACAAAGACTACTATCAAGGTTCTTTCAATATAAGAGCAAGAAAACATTTATTTTAAAACACAGAATCAGTGCTTCACATTTGGTGTAAGAATACAACATGTTACCTGCCATGCTGTCCTGCTCTCACTTATACTAGTGATTTTGTTTTTTGACATTAACACATATGGGGACTGTATAGTTGAAAGCTTCTAAATCCACTACTCTTTACGACTTTTATTTGGCCGATACTAGGTTATTTAAGCAGTGATGGCTGCTATAATTTTATTGTTGAGGTCTTTACCCACTATTATTATCCTTTAAAAAGAGGCGCTCTTCACAAATGATAAACAGCCAATTCGAAGAAACAGTCAATTTTACTTATTCATTAAGAAACTACATGCTTCAATTTTCTATCTGTGAGGACCTACACATTATTTTGATAGCTTGCAAAATCTTGTTTTAATGAAACACATTTGGAATCTGATTTTAATGGAACACATTGTACCTTTATGGCATGTTTTCTGAAATAAAATACAGGTTTGCAGCACTACATGTGGCTCATCAACAAACTGCAGGCAATTTTGGCTGTTATCAACCACCTGCAAGCTTATCTTTCTCTCATCAATGCCTTCATTTCCTTTGGCTTATTGTAAGTCACTCCACATTTCCCAAGATGAAAAAAAAGGGGAAAAGGCTTCCTTACTTTAAATTCAGGGTTTAATCTTCTAATAATACAGTTTTATATCTATGCAGTGCTTTTCTCTTGAATGTAACCTACTTATCTAGTAATTAGATTGCCTCCCTGGTCTAGCTTTACATTTAAGGAAATATTAAAAATGTTGAAATGACAGGGTGTGTTGGAAAGATCTTGCACAGAGGAGTTTAGTCTGAGGGAAGTGTCACAAGGATATTTAAGAACCCAGGAAAAAAGATCAGCTTACACTTTAAGAAATCTATGAATAATCCAGAAATAGCAATATGAGAATAAAAGTCTACTGTCTTTTACATAAAGGAATGTATTTTTTAAACTGTAATAAACCAATACATCTCCCTCATACATTAATTATTTAAAAATATATCATGGGATAAGTAAATTATAGATTACAGCATTCCTGTAAACTGAGATCAAACAGATATCCCTTTTAAAATCTCCCCGTTTAAAATCACACTACAATATCTGAATAAAATGTGTGAATGTAGACCAGCACCCTATTGTGTGTGACAAGGATATTTGAATTGACACTGTTCTGCCTGGTCATTTTTCCAGGTCATCAATACAATTTTGAACTCCAGTAGCTAACTAATTGTGATCAGTCATTTTAATTTTGTGACCCGTCATTTTAATTTTGTGACCCATGTAAGAGACCTGTCAAAGATATCTCTGACATGACATCACTAGTTAGTGACCAGATCTTGTAAGTCAGACACAAGATACTTTATTCCATATTTTTATAGCATTTTAGTATTTTCAACTATACCAGAGAAAATCCAAAGTATACATGGAAATTTACACTAATGATTACTTTTTAAAATGTACATTTTTTCTTAGGCTTAAAAATATTTTCAAGTAAATGAAATTTAAGATAAAAGGAATCAACTTGCTTAAGGGAAGAAAAAATCAGATGGCTATACCTACTGATACTAATCAGCATGCAATATTCTAATATTAATTTGAAACATAGATAAACTTGAAGTTGGTTGGATTTGAAATAATTTTTATTTGTTTCTCCATTTATTATTGGTCATTTCTTCAACCCACAGGGTGACAATTTTCACATTGCAAACCTTGGATCTAGTTTCTCCTTTTTCACTGTGTGGACATGATATAGTCATATAATTTTCCAAATTGAACAATTATGTTAAATTTCCACAATGAGAACTATCAAAATTAATACATAACCAAATAATTTCTGAGGCTATTGAATCTTTTTTATTTTTTATCTTTTATGCAGATGGTTAATAATAACCTATTAGCAATATTCCAGTTGTATTCTAGTCTTTTAAATATCCATTAATGGCTTGAAAAAAGTCATCTAATGTCTTCTGTGAAGTAAAAAAAAAACTCAAAACATTTGAATGCTTGCTGCTGGACATGCTAAGTGAACTAAATAATGGAAAACACATTTACAATATATTTTAATGGTAAGCCTAAACAATTTGTGATTTAAGAGGTCAAACTATTGGTTATTTTTGCATTCTTAGTAATTTAAGGAGAAGCAGTGGGGAAATATACACTCACAGGTCTTATAAAACTGCCGCAATTATTTTGACTAATAGACATTTATGGCCAATGTTCTGCTGGTAGAAAAACACCCTTGTAAGGTTGTAAACTAGTAGGAGAGCTCACAGAACCTTGATGTGTCCAAAGCCACAACTCTGAAAACAAAGCCATGCATGGGATGAAGCAATCATCTACACTAGAGAATTTATGCAATGTGGATAACTCATTAACAAGCCAAGGTTGAATCTCGTGTGTGTGTGTGTGTGTGTGTGTGTGTGTGTGTGTGTGTGTGTGTAACATTGGTCACCTAAGTCAACAGATGAAATTCAGTCAATAATTTTCTATCCCATGAATCTTCCCTTTATTCCTCATCATTCCTGATTAATTAATAAAACTCCCATTTCCTGTACTTGCATCCTCTGCTCCAGTATGAAAAAGCCTATGATTAATAAATGTAAAAAACATTATTTTTGCTATAATAAATGACTTCTTCAAATAGTATAAGACAATAAAAGAAATTTCTGTTTTGGTAACATTGCCAGAGAAAATTGCATACCAGAAATTATAACTGAAAATTAATTCTTAGGTACAAACAAATTCATGTGTACCCAAAGGTTTTCACTTGAAGAGTGAGAAAGAGACAAGAAACAGAACGTTAACTTTTCAACAATTGACTAAAATTTGTCATTTTTGTCTCATTCTTATCCTTTCAGGGGGGAAATGTGATTTGTTAAGACAATATGAATATTTTCAACTTAGGCAAATATTGTGATTGCTTCCATTTCTTCATTTATTAGAGATTTTCTGCATAATGTATTATGCTCTATTTATGAATAGTTAAAACATTCTTTTACAATGTTTTTATGCAATATACTCAATAAAATCATTTTAATGCCTGCCTATGCTTAGATATAGGGATAACTGTGAAGAATGCTTAATAAAGAAAATCTTGTGTATTTCTCCCAGAATTTGTTAATTTTATTTTAAGGAAGAAAATTCTCTATACAATCATAAAAGTGCTGTTGATATAAAAATTTGTGTTCATAATTTATTGGATAATATAATAAAAGTAATGTTTAAAAATGAATCGAATGAGGAAGATTACAGAGCAAATATCATGCATAGACTTTAAAAATATATACAGATAATACAGATATCTATATAGACAAATTTGGCATGATATATTATCAATCATATGGTTAAAATTTGATGAGCAGTTATTGCATGTCTAATTTTACAAATAGTCACCTTTTAACTTTATTGTAACCTGTTGGGTAGGTACTATATTATCCCCTGTTGCAAATGTCGAAACTGAAGCACAAGAGATTAAGTAGAATTTTTAAGGCCATGAAGGGGTCATAGGGTCAGTGGTAGATTCCTCCTTCCCTCCTAATACTGACTCTAAAGATGTACTTTCATCAAAATCCCTGGACCGATATTATGAATCGGGTTTTAAATATGCATTGCCATTTTGAAGCTTTCAGGTATAAAAACACATTATTAATGAATTTAAAGAATGTCCTATCAGCACATTTTAAGCAAGATGCTTGTGGCTGAACTTTCCTTTGCTGCACTTCTACTCAGATTAATTTCAAAGGTATATTTTATCCACTAAATTTTGCCTCTCTCTGTTTTGTTCTGCTAGCACTGTACTTTAATAAATAAAAATGCTTTTTCAACAAGTTAGAGCTTTGGGTGCATACCCAGAGTTGTTATTAATTTTTCCCCCTTTTGTTCTTAAGGGAATGAATTAATAAGATAAATGTCCATGTGGCAGCCCTAGTGCCCTGGGCTCTATAAAAAAGAGATTATTTGGCAATGATATTCTTGTGTTAACATGGGATAGAACTTATTTCTTAATAAAAATTTAAATAAGCCAATATTTATAAATTTACATATAAAATATTTTAAATATTCTGACATTCAATACTGTAATGCAGTATTATTTTAAAATTGTCTTATGAAGGCAATTTTTTTTGTATTATCATGTAGCATTTTAAAAAAATAATATTTTAAATTCTAAGTTACTAAAATCAAGTCAATGATAACTCCAGATGTGCTATCTTTGTTTGCTCAATCCAAAGAATAGGAAGCCAAGGAAGTCTTTTCTTGAATAATTTCAGTACCCTCCACAGTCCTCTAAAATGTATGGAACTTATGTAGGGAACTGCAGTATTTGAATTCTGGTAATAAAATTAACAATGCTTAAGAAAAAAAACGTCAATATACATCAGGGATTTTAGCTGCTGCAAGAAATAGAAACCTACTATGTGGAGGACAATGGAATTGTCAAGGAAATTAAGAAGATCTTACAGTCCATGAGAGGACTGGAAAATCAGGCTAAGCAAAGAAGATAATAAAGATTTGTAGCAGAATAAAGGGCACAAACAAACCAACAGACAAAAAGAAGACTTGGAAAGCAAGAAAGGATTCCAACACAGGAAGTCTCGGAAAGACGCTCTCAGGATGAGGGCTGTGCTCTTGCTTCCCTGTGACTGCGTGCTACCCCTTCTTCAACCAATCAGTGTGCTGAGGTTAATACAATGGTTTTATTGGCCGGACCTGATCCAATAACTCCACCCTATGCTGGAGTAAAGCGCTGGGCTGAAATCAAAATCACAGAATTCTGAGTGGGAAAAGTGTGACAGCAGAATTCCAGTATGTTAGAGAAGGCAAATTGGAATATAATCACTAAATGAGCAATGCCATGATTATAGTATTTGTGAACCAAAGATTCAAGAAGTAAAAAACTTGGTAGGTGTTATGCAATCCTAGGCTTAAGCTAAGAGATTTGGTGCACCCTCTTTCAGTGAAAGGAAATTCTTGTTTTCAATACAGTTATATAATCTAGTTATTTCTACATTTTATTTCTTACATGTCTTCTGAACTCCTTCAAGTTTTAAGGCAATAATCTAGATAATGGCCGTCCTTATGTGTTATGCAAAGAAATTATTCATTTCATTTAAAATTTTAAATTTATGTTACTTTAGAAAGTACTGCCTTATAATTCTTTCAGTCTCTAAGATTAATTTTCCCTTTCTCATTTATCATATTCAGTGCTTCTTATTTTTATTTTTATTGACGAGGTTAGAAAGGGGATAATTTACCTTATCTTCCAATGCAAAACATGGGTTTAAGACAATGAAATCCTCTGAGTACTGTTTAGGTATATAGCATATGTCTACCAATGGTTTTGAGATGTTTATAAAACCATGGTAGACAGAATAATGGCTTTCTGTGGATGTCCATGTCCTAATCCCCAGAACCTGTGTACACTAAGATGAATATATGGCAAAGGGGGATTATGGCCATAGATGAAATTAAAGTCTCTAATCAGATTATTTTGGATTACCTGAGTAAATCTAATATAGTCTCAAGTGTTTTTATAAATAGAAGAGAGGAACAGAAGAAAGAGAGCCAGAGAGATTGGAGTGTGAACAAGATTTGGCCTGGTATTATTGGCTTTGAAGGTGGAGGAAAGAGAGGATGAGCCAAGGAATATGCATAGCCTCTAGAAGCTGGAAAAGGCAAGGAAATAAGTTCTCTTTTAGAGCATCTACTTAGGAATCATCCTACCAATACCTTGATCTTAGCCCAATGAGATTTGTTTTGGACTTCTGATCTACAGAACTGTAAAATAATGAATTTGTGCTGTTTTAAGCCAGTAAATTAGTGATAATTTGTCAAAGCAGCAATGGGAAACTAACTAACGCAGATTTTGAGACCTGAAAGTAGGTTGATCCTGTAACAAATACTTAAAAATATGGAAGTGACTTTGGAATTGGGTGGTAGGCAAAGACTGGAAGAATTTTGAGGAGCATAATAGAAAAACTTAGATTCCAGTGAACAGACTCTTAGTAGATATATAAATTTAAAAACTTTTCTAGTGAGGGATCAGAAGAAATAGAGAAGCAGTGTAGAAAAAAACATATAGTACTTCAGATAATACTTAAATTTTCATAAACAGACCATTGTTAAAAATATAGACATTACATATAGTTAACATTCAGAATTTAATGAAGAACATGCTATTGGAAACCAGAGTAAAGATGATCCTTGTTATACAGTTATAGAAAGTTTAACAAAATTGTGTCCTACAGTTATGTGACAAGCAGAACTTTCAACAATGAAGTTGAACATTTAGATGAGGGAATTACCAAGGAAAGTGTTGCAGATGTGGCCAAGTTTCTTTTTTCTGTTTATAGTAAAATGCAAAAAAAAAAAAAAAGAACTAAGACTTGATGATTTAGGAAGTACTCAGCCTGTTCACATCAGAAACACACTAAAATTAAGAGATTCTCACTGTCAGGAAGGTGTGCTCTAGAATATAAACTAAGAATACGGCTGGACAATCTTTTGCTAGCAGCTCAGAAAAATCACAAGGTCATTATATTCAGTCATACAAAAGGCTCTTTGAAATGATTAAGCATGTGATTCAGATATCCCTTGAATCATCTCAGCAAAAGACAAAAATACACCTGAAATTTCTAGGAAAGACATCAAAGATAATCACGAAAGATTATCAGAGAGCCTTTGTCTAATGGAGCGAACTGCTGTAACATACATAAGAGATCCACAAAGTTCATTTATCGACAGAAACTCTGTCAGCTTGAACTGAAAGAGAAAGAAGGCTATCATACAACCCAAATTCTATAGGTAGGAAATAGATTGATAAAATTTAGCTGAGAACATGCACTGTATTTCGTAAATAAGGAAAGGTAACTCAGGGTCATTTGAGCTTAGATCCACAGAGAATAAGTTTCAGTCCTTGAAATCAAATAGAATTCACCTATCTAAACTCTGAAATTGCTTGGGAAAGGTGATTTCTTTTCTTCTTCCAGTTGTTCCCTTTCAGAATCAATACTGATAATCAGTACCCTATGTCTGTCCCAACAATGTTTTTTGGGGGGGACAAATAACTTGTCTCTTGAGTTTCACATGTTCACAGCTGGACAGAGTTGTGACCTAGGATAAATTATACTCAGAAGCTGACTCATACCTAATTGTGTTTTGGGATTTTTGAACTGATAAGACTTAGATGCAATTTGGACTTTAGTCAATGATCTAATCAGCTGAGATTTTGGTGGTATAAATGTATTTTATATGTGAATCTTTGAAAGCTATGGGGGTACACTGCAGTAGGCAAAATAATGGCATCCCAAAGATGTCCCTTTCCCAATCCTTGGAAACTGTTAATATGTCAGGATATATGACAAAGGGGATTTATGATTGAAGATGGAATTAAGGCTACAAATCAGCTGTGCATGAGATAGACATGTTAGCATAATATGGATGGGCCCAGTGAAATCTCAAGGGTCCTTATATTAGAAGGAAGGAGGCAGAATATTAAAAAAAAAAAAGTAATTACAGCATGAAGAAGTCCTCAGCCTAGTAGAGTTGACTTTAAAGATGGAAGAAGGAGAAAATGAGCCAAAGAAAGCAGATAGCCTTTAGAAGCTGGAAAAGACAAGAAAACAGATCCTCTCCTAGAGCCTCCAGAAAACAATCACTCCGCTGATCTCTTGATCTTAGCCCAATGAGACCCGTGTTGGACCTAGAAACTATGCAACTTTAAGACAATATGTTTGTGTTGTTTCAAGTCGTTAAATTTCTGGTAATTTGTCATAGCAACAATAGAAAACTAATAAAAATACATTTACATATATTTTCAGCAACCAAATGAAATTAAATATACTTACATCTACCAATAAAAAGTCACATTTATTGAGCCTATAGAGCTTTCTGGCAAGTCTTTTTAGCATATTAACATTTAAGTGTAAATGTTTATAACATATTAACAATATTTATATACATATTGGCACATTTGTATTTTATAATTTTTCTTTCAAAATTTAAAACTCACGTTTTATTTTGTAACAAAATTTACCATAGTTACTTATCGTTTACTTTATTAAATTAATCTAATATTTATTAACTATCACTTTATCATTCTTATTTCCAATCTAATCTGTGATATTTGAGAATGCGTATTTCTTTTTCTGTGAAGAGTGTAATGAAGAATGTCTATCTATTTTCAATGGTTAGAAATGAGCTTGTATAATATCCATCCACTAACTCCTCCCCCCATATTGCATGTATTCTAGCATTAAAAATTGTGAAGGAAGCTGAGACAACCTGATTTTTGTTTAATCCTTTGCAAGTGATGTTCAACTTCTTTCTGATATTTATAAATTTTTATCACTGCAAATAAAAATTTCATTAATATAAGTGTGTTAATAGCTGTTTATTCTTTTTTTTCTGGAATGCAGTAATTATTTCAGCTTTCGGCTTTATATTTTTCTTTTTATTTTTTCAGGAAATATTTTCTTCTATTAAGTTTTTCTATTTATTCAGTAATTAGTTTGCCATAGATGTTTTCTTCTATCTTATTTTTTCTTTTGCCATTCCTCAGTATTCACAAGATTTTCTTAATAAAAATGCATTGTAAGCAGGGACAGTTTGACTTCCTGTCACTTATAAAATGATTTTTCTTAGCTCACCAAATTAGGAAAATCATGAAATTAGGAAAAAAAGAAAATCTAGCAATGAAATGTCCTTAGGGGACTTTAAAATTTTTCAATATATTCTTGAGAATCTAAGAAGCCAAGAACATACATAGAGCTATGTGCATGTCTGAGGCTGTGTGTATGTCCAGAAAGAGTCTGAGAAAATCCTAAGGTTTGACCTCTGGCTGACCATAATACTCTTTATAAATGATAAGTGAAGACAAAGGAAAAATTGTAAACTGAATCTTGGAACATAGAAGGAATATCCAGCACACAGAGAGCCCCTCAGCAAAAGCTAGAAGATGTTCCAATCAATAGGAAGTCTTTGTCTGGTCAGAAGCTGATCATTAGCTGATCACTAAGTAAATACTTTAGTAGCCACACAAAATAAAGTATACATTTTACTTATTTAGTCCAGGAAAGTCACAAAATAAACAAACAGCAACAACAACAATGACAAATTCTGGGTATAAGTGTGGGATCTGATTTCAGTTACCACATTACACACACACACACACACACACACACACACACACATATGAAAGAGAGGTCAATAGAAACTGTCCTTGAGGAAACCCAGATACTAAACTTACTAGACGAAGACTTTAAAGCAGCTATTTTAAGTGTGTTCAAAAAACTAAAGAAAATCATGGGTAAAGAACTAAAGAAAATTGTGAAAATGATGTCTCTCACCAAGTACAGAATATCAAAAAAGAAACAAACTTATTTTTTAAAAAAGACCAGATAAAAATTTTAGCATTGAAAATTATAATTTTCAAGGAAAATTACTGAAATAAAAATTTTACTAAAGAGGCTCAATAGAATTTTTAAGTGGGCAGAAGAAAGAATTTGCAAACTCGAAACTAGGGAAACAGAAATTTTTAAAAAAAGAGAAAGAAATGAACAGTGCCTCAGATATCCATGAGACACCATCCAGTGTACTAACAAAAGCATAATGAAAGTCTCAAAGGAAAAGAGAAACAGAAAGGAGCAAAAAATGTCTGAAAACATTATAGATAAAAACTCAAATTTGATAAAAATCATTAATCTACACACTTAAGAAGCTCCACAAACTCTAAGTACAATGAAGTAAAAAAGATATACACCTAGACATATTATAATCAAACTGTCAAAAGACAAAGAAAATCTTGAAATCTTGAGACAGAAATAGAAAATACGGCAGCAGGTTTGGAAAATATTTTGAAATTTCCTCAAATATTTAAACATGGAGTTATATTATCCAGCAATCCTCTTCTAGCCCCAAAGTAATGAAAGCATACCTCTATACAAAATATACATTAATGTTTATAGCAGTCTAACATTACTTATAATGATCTAAAAGAAGAAATAACTGAAATGCCCATCAATTGAAGAATGGATGAGAAAAATGTCTTATATTCACAAAATTAATATTTAGTCATAAAAGAGAATGAACTAGTGATACAAGTTACAACATGATCAACGTTAAAACATATGCTAAGTGAAAATGCTCAGGCACAAAGGCAACATTGCATGATTTCATTTATATGAAATATCCAGAATAGACAAATCCATACAGACAGAAAAAAGTGGATTAGTGATTCTCAAGGACTATTGAGAAAGGGAATTGGGGATGTCAGCTAATGTGTATGAGGATGTTTTTGAGGTAACGACAATATTCTGGAATTTGATATTGGTGGTGGTTGTACAATACAGTGAATATACTGAAAAACACTTAATTCACAGTTTAAAAGGGGTAAATTTTATAGTTTATGAGTGATATCTTCATATATAAAGGAAGAAAGTTGTATTATTTTAAAAAATTAACCATTGAGTAAAAATTCAGACTTGTAACTGACTTGGTGAATGTTTTATTTATTAGGAACTCGAAAAGCTTAATGTTATCTATTATTTTATTAACTTTTTCAGCCTTGATTACGTGTGATTAACATATTCTTCAATACAATTATTATTACACTTTAAAGATTTTATATTTGTTTTGACTTGGCTAATCACAATAGCTAATGTAGGTCACTCATTTTCTATTCTAAACAATCAAATATTACTCTTGAGCCAGGATTAGCAATCAAACTGCTGAAACCTGAAGAACTCAGTGGGATTATGAAACATTTGAGCAACTGATTTGGCTAATTTTCCCTCATAAAAATTTTGTCCTTCATAGTAACATTAAAATAATTGTATTTTTGAGTACTCTCCCTTTTGTGCCAAGCACTGTTCCAAAAAGCACACGCATTAACTTATTTAATCTTCATAATGATACAATGAAATAGAAATTTTCACTTCTTCCCCTTTTAGATGAGGAAAATGATACACGGATAGTTCACTTGCCCAAAGTTACTTAGTGCTAAAGCTGAGATTTAAACAGGAGCAGATTCTCTCATGTTCTTAACCTCTATGCCATGTTTCTTCTCTATTATCATAGCTTATATTTTATTCTTAAATTTATACTTGTGCTGTGGCTATTTCAAATGAATATTTTAGGTTAATTAAAGGAAGTTATTTTAAATGTATTATTATTTTAAAATTATTATTTAAAATGATTGTTTTTGGTCATTCATAAATAATCTATGTCAAAGAGACAAAGAAGCCAAACAGAAATAGGCCTGAGCTACAACAATTTGAGCTACAAAATAAAGTGGTATTCGATTATCATTTAAAGCATAAAATATATATCCATGAGTTTATACTGATATAAAGAAGTGATTTAGTAAATAAAAAGTGAGGGAAAGAGGCAAATACCCCATGCAGAAGAATTCCAAATACTTATTGTAGATGCTTTTGACCCTAAGAATTTGGAGCATAACTCTCCACTCCTTCAGTGTGGGCTGAGCATAACGATTTCCTTCCAAAGAGTACAATATGAAAGTGATGGAGGAAGAGTGACTTATCAATGTTGAAACCAAACATTACCTCAGTCGGGTGAGTAAGGTTAACATCATCAGTGTTAAGTCATGTGGCTGCATATACCCCTATATGATGTGGTGAGGATATCACCTCATCTCTATTGTTTTCCTCCCCAAACCCTACAACCTCAGTCTAACTAACTGTGAGAAAAAGTTCAGGCAAACCTTGATTGAGAGACATTCTACAAAATACTGGACCAGAATTCCTCAAAACTCTCAAGTTCATTAAAAACAGGGAAATCTGTGAAACAGTAAAACACCAAAGGAGGCTAAAGAAACATAATGACTAGGAGGGAGGAAGGAGGTAAGTGGGGTAAAAGGGGTCAAAATATGTAAAATTGGAAGTTATGTAAATTACATCAAGTAAATGAAAAATATACATAACAAACATAATGACTAAATATAAGGTGGTATTCTGTGTAGGCTCCTGGAATTAGGGAAAAACTAGTAAAATTCAAAGAAACTATGAAGTTAATTTTAATATACTAATGTTAGTTATTTAGTTGTAACAAATTTATCATAATAATGAAAAATGTTCACAAAGGGGGAAAGTAGGCATAGGGTATACAGAAACTCCACATACTAGCTTTTGTAATTTTTCTATAAATCAGAAACTATTCTTTAAAAAGTTTGACTTATTTATTTTTTATTTCTTTCTCAAATAACTCATTTAAAAATGTAAAGCTTAAAACTTAGAAAGGAATTTAAACCACTTGTGGAAGAAACTGTAGCTAGTTTCAGCCAGTACTCATTCTCCATCAATTTCTCTTCCACATCCTCTGTTAGTTGCTTACCTATCTTATTCCTTAGTACTCAAGGGTAGCTCTGTGTTAATGCTTTGTCTAATGAGATGCACAAGTCTAATGCTATTTTTTCTCTCTTAACTTTTCTCCTGCCTGAAATTTGGAAATGATGACTGGTGCCGCTAAAGGCATGTATTAACCATGAGAAAAATGTCCTAACTAAACCTTTCCATTTAAAACTTGGTTTGAAATAAAGAAACCAGCTCTATCACATTTTGGCCACTGTTGTCAGGTTGTAATGTTCTTGCAGCCAAATGAATTCTGATCTTCTACTGCTATCTCTTAGTTAGCTTCAGTTTTTATTTGTCCATGTTCATTTTATTTATTATTTATTTATTTATGTATTTTTTGTGTGTGTGCAAGACAACCCTTGGTTGACCTCACAGATTGCAAGGGCCTTGTCGGTTTACAATCCCTTATTTTTTTTTTTTTATTT
>NW_011888848.1:2931248-2943822 GCF_000151845.1 Pteropus vampyrus
AGCTAGTTTCAGCCAGTACTCATTCTCCATCAATTTCTCTTCCACATCCTCTGTTAGTTGCTTACCTATCTTATTCCTTAGTACTCAAGGGTAGCCCTGTGTTAATGCTCTGTCTAATGAGATGCACAAGTCTAATGCTATTTTTTCTCCCTTAACTTTTCTCCTGCCTGAAATTTGGAAATGATGACTTGTGCCGGTAAAGGCATGTATTAACCACGAGAAAAATGTCCTAACTAAACCTTTCCATTTAAAACTTTGTTTGAAATAAAGAAACCAGCGCTATCACATTTTGGCCACTGTTGTCAGGTTGTAATGTTCTTGCAGCCAAATGAATTCTGATCTTCTACTGCTATCTCTTAGTTATCTTTAGTTTTTATTTGTCCATGTTCATTTTATTTATTATTTATTTATTTATGTATTTTTTGTGTGTGCGTGCAAGACAACCCTTAGTTGATCTCACAGATTGCAAGGGCTTTGTTGGTTTACAATCCCTTATTTTTTTTATTTTTTACACCTACAGCACCTGGTCTTCCAAGGTGGTCTCCTATCCAAGTACTAACCAGGCCTGACCCTACTTAGCTTCTGAGATCATATAGGATCGGGCTTGTTCATGGTAGCATGGCCATAGTGTCCATGTTCAAACTACCAAAGTCATGTGATTAACTCTATTTTCTCTAATGAAGGGCTTAGTTTTGGACACTCTAAAAGCAGAGGTGGTAGGCAGATGTGAGAGGATAAATGTTACAGAAGTTTTAGTATATTATTCACTATAAACAGATAATAGATGCATTTTATCGTGAGCTAGCACTCAGCTGAGACTCTTGACTCTATTAGGACTACCAAATTAAACCATACTAAGTATGAAAGGGCCCATCCATGAAGCTATGATTCTCCCAAATAAATGACAGACATTTTCATGCATACTGTTTTAAATAACTTCAGATGCATATGTCTAAAATTGGCAAAATAAGAAATGTATTGTAGCCATAAATATTTTTAATTACATGAACTTCTTACCAGTCACAATCAGTTATTGCCTAGCTTCATAGGGAAGGTATTAATCAAGAATTTAGAAAGTGTATAACAATTTGGGCTCTACAACTTGATTAGTTAAATATATATTTTTTTAATCTTAACGGAAATTTATTTTCTCTCAGTTCTGAAGGCTGGAAATCCAAGATCAAGGTGTTGTGAGGGTTGGTTTCATCTGAGGCCCTTTTCTTTGGCCGCCTTCTCTGTGTGTCTTTACATGGTCTTCCCTCTGCAAGTCTATGTCCTAATTTCCTGTTCTCATAAGGACACCAATTATATTGAATTAGGGCCACCCAAGAGACCTTAGTTTAATTACCTCTTTAAAGACTCATCTAATAATTTGTCTGCTTCTTTTAGGTTTTCTAATTCGGTAGCATATAGCCTTTCACAGTATCCTTGTACAATTCCTTGTATTCTTGTGATGTCCACTGTAACTTCTGATTTTATTTTTAATAGGAATCCTCTCTTTTTTTTTTAAGTAAGTCTAGCTACAAGTTTGTCGATTTTGTTTATCTTTCCAAAGAAACAGCTTTGTTTTATTAATTTTTTCTATTGTCTTTTAATTGTGTTTCATTTATTTTCACTGATTTTTATTCTTTCTGCTGTCTTTGAGCTTCCTTTATTCTTCTTTTCCTAGTTTTTTAAGGTATAATGTTAGATTGTTTATTTGAGATCTTTTTGTTCTCAAAGACAGGTATGCCTGTATTGCTATAAACTTTCCTCTTAGTATCACTTTTGCAGCATCCCAAAGATTTAGGTATGTCATATTTTCATTTTCATTTGTTTCTATGTATCTTTTGATTTATTCTATTTCTTCACTGATATAATTGTACAGTAGTATGTTGTTCATTCTCCATATATTTGTAATTTTGACAGTTTTCTTCCTATAGCTGATTTCTGATTTTATACTGTTCTAGTAGTTAGAAAAGATGCCTTATATGATTTCAGTTTTCTTAAATTTATTAAGGTTTGCTTTGTCTCCCAACATATGGTCTATTCTTGAGAATGTTCCATGTGTGCTTGAGAAGAATATGTAGTCTGTCTTTTGGGGGTAGAAAGTTCTATAAATATTTATTAATTCCATCTGATCTAATGTGTCATTCATTCATTTAAGGCTGATATTTCCTTGTTGAGTGATCATCTATCCATTGATGAAAGTGGAGTGTTGGAGTATCCTACTATTATTGTATTGCTGCCTCTTTCCCCCATTTATATCCATTAATAATTACTTTATAAATTTTAGTGCATCTAGGTTGTGTGCATATGTATATATTAATAAATGTTATGTCTTCTTGATGGAGTGTTCCCTTAATTATTATAAAATGTCCATCTTTGTCATGTTACCATTTTTGTCTTGAAATATATTTTGTCTGATATAAGTATGACTATACTTGCTTTTCTCTGTATACCATTTGCTTGAAGCATCATCTTCCAACCCTTCACTTTGAGACTGTTTTTGGAGCTAGGATGAGTTTCCTGAAAACAGCATATAGCTGGGTCTTGTTTTTTAATTTATCTGGCTACTCTCTGCTTTTAAATGACATTTAGGGTGACAATTGATATATGAGAACTTACTAAAGCCATTTTATCCTTTATTTACTGGTTGCTCTGTATCTTTATTGTTTCTTTTCCTTTGTGTTTTTTTTTCTGCTATTTTAGTTTGGTAATTTTTTGTAAGTTTTTTCTTTGTTTCCTGTTTGTATATGTTTTATGTCTCAGTTTTGGGTTTTTGTTTTGTAGTTACCATGAGTTTTGCATGAAATGTGTCATAGATAAAATTGTCCTTTTTCTTTTGATAATATCTTTATTCACCTACATAAGTTCTGTCCTTTATATTCTCTCATTTTATGTTCACGAATTCTCTTTTTATGTTGTGCCTTTGTTACCAATAATCAAAAATACCAAAGTTATTTGTAATGCCTTTCCCCCTTTATCCTTTATACTTGTTTAATACCCTATTCTGAAATGGAGTTGTAATTTCATGCTTCTGTCTGTCCCCTTACTCAATGTATTGTATACCTCTATCTTTTTCTTTTTTTAGGTAGCAGAGATCTTTTTTAACATTTCTTGTAATGCAGGTTCTCTGGTAATAATTTTCCTTAGCTTTTATTTGTCTGGGAAAGACTTTATTTCTCCTTCCTATCTAAAGGACAACTTTGCTGGATATATTATTCTTTGCTGGTGGTTTCTGTATTTCAATATTTTGAATATATCATTTCACTCACTCCTGGCCTATATAGTTTCTACTGAGAAATATGATGATAATCTGATGGGGTTTCCTTTGTAGTTTACTGTCTCTTTTTCTCTGGCTTCCTTAAGAATTCTTTCTTTATCATTGGCTTCCTTGAGAATTCTTTCTTTATCATTGACTTTGACAGTTTTAATACAATGTATCTTAAAGGTCTTTTTGTGTTGAGATAATTAAATGTTCTTTTACTTTCTTGTACTTCAATCCAGGTTCTTCCCTAGATTTAGGAATTTCTCATCAATTATTTGTTCCCTCTTCTCTCTGTTCTCCTTTTGGGATACCCATTATCCTTATGTTGATGTTTTTATTGAAGTCATATAGTTCTCATAGAGTACTTTCATTATATGTAAAAAGACTTAGTTCTGTCTCTTTTACCACATGAATTATTTCTAGATTTCTATCTTCAAGCTCACTAATTCTCTCTTTCAGATGATCTGAACTATCATCGAAACTTTCTAATGCATTCTGCATCTCATATATTGAGTTTTTCAGCATCAGAATTTCTGTTTCATCCTTTTTTATAGTTTCAATCTCTTTCATAAAGTACTCATTCAGTTCATTAATTTTATTCCTGAGCTCATTAAACTGCCTTTTTGAGTTTTCTTATAGCTCATTGAGTTTTTTCATGACTGCTATTTTGAATTCTCTGTCATTTAGATGACAATATTTCATTATTTTGAGTTTGCTTTCTGGAGAATTCTCATTTTATTTCTGTGTTACCACATTACCTTGGTTGTTTATGGAGATTAATAGAATGTTCCTATACTGTCACATTTAAAATAGTGAACTCTTTTCTTATTTATCTACCACTTTGTTTTTAACTATTCAGCAGTTTGATAATGGCCTTTCTTTATTGCCAGTAGGTGGTGCTATAGTACAAGTTTTTGTTTTCTCTTACCTGTGCTATTAGCCTTCAGGGTGGTGAGGGGGCATTGCTGTGGTCCTGGGAATCACAGCTTAAGTGACCAGGGTGGTAGTTGTCCCCCACTTGTTTGGGTTACCTTCTTCTCAGGGCACCACCACCATGATGGGGGATGTGGTGGGTGGGAGGTGCCAAATTCCCTAGCTGACAACACTGCTACCTGATTCCCTATGGCTGCTGGTGTCACTGTGCTGTAGCTGGGAGGTCATCGATGCATTTCTGCTGCTGCTACCACCACAAACAATTGGAGGAGGCAGTCAGATTTTCAGACACCAGTGCTGCTTCTGCCCCTCTTACTCTACGCCATTGGGATGTAGGGTGGAGCCATGCCCCAATTCTTCCACTGGTACTGTATTAGCTGGGGCTTCGGGCTCAGCCATGGCAGCCAAGGAACTGCATCTATGGGTACCATCGCTATCCTTCCCCCTGTCTTGCCTCTGATCTCATTCCAATATGCTCATCTTCAGATGTACCCATATGTGGATCTCTCAGGCATGCTAGTGTGTTGAGCAGAGAAACCTTAGATAGATTATAGATGTTCAACAAGCTGTAGATTTAAAGGGAGATGTAAACAAGTTTACTCACTCTACCATGATGCTAATGTCACCTTTAAATGTAGTTTTGTTATTCTAGAATGTTAAACCCAACTTGTAAACTGCTGTATGATAAAGAAACTAAAGTGAAAGACTTTGAATAAAAATAAAATAACATCTATCTGCTAATGTAGCCATGGGAATATTTGTACTGTTTATATATTTTATAACCTATATGCAATTGTATAATAATAACAGTATATTTCTAAACTTAAATTTTTATTATTAAAAGTTTGAAAAATACAATTAAAGAAAACAGATATGAAGTACATATATGCATTTGTTTGTGTGAATTGTGTATGTGTACATGAACACATAAAAATTAAATGTGTTCATCTCCCTAACCACGATGGGTGACTAGTAGACATTTTTATATAAAGCACCCCTTTTTTTGTATTTGCTTTTTACCCTTTTATCGAGCTTATGTTTTTTTCTTTTGGTTTACTTTCAGTATATTTATAGTAACTATCATAATAAATTATTAATTATTAGTTTATAATCTCTTAAATAAACCCATTGAACCTTTAATTTTCTCTGAAAATCTCTTAGGAAATTCTTTTCCTGGCACAAGGGGAACAAAGTCAAACAGTAAAAAAGAACAAATAATTCTGAAAATACCAAGTACAGTAATTATTTCATTGTAACATAATAGAAATTACATATTCGACAACTTCTTGGATGAATTCCAGTAGCCAAAATAAACTACAGAACTGTAAACACATAGCACTTAGGCAATTTCTCTCATGCCCTTTTCGTATTAAACAAAAAAGGAAATTAATATTTAGAAGAAACCAGTCTTTAAATTCAACCTTTCAATGCAACACAAAGAAGTATTTTATAGCCACAAAAAAGCACGTGCTTTGGTTGGAAAAATATAATTTTTAAAATATTTTTTCTTTTTCTGTTTTTTATTATTGACTTTACCTTGGCATCATGAAATACGCTTTTGAAATTTCTCAGTGAAAAATGACAATTGACATTTGAAAAGCAGAAATGGGGAGCACGGCATAGGGAATGCAGTTAGCAGAAATGTAATGGCTAGAGCCAGAGGGAAGAAAATCAGAAGGATTGTTTCATAAACTACATAAATGTCTAACCAATGTACTGTATACTTGAAACTAATAAGAAAAAGATTTGAAAAGCAATACGATAATGCTTCTAGAAGAATATTTTCATGAGACTTGGGAGTTATTAAAAGTTTAACAGGACATAAAAGTAAGTTAAACATAAAAATTCATAAATATGTGTACATTAAATAGAATAATTTTTTTTGTTAAAAGACACTATTAAAATAGAACTGATTACTCAGAGGTTGGGAGAAGTTTACTTGCAATGTATATTATCAGTCAACATCTTATATCAAGAATAGAAATAAGAAATAAGAAAAAGTCAAACAACTCAATTGGAAAATGAAAACTAATCTTGAATTTCACCAAAACATAGTATATCAAATGATTAATAAACATCTGAAAAGAAGCTCAGTTTCTTTATCTGAAAAATGGTATTAACTGTTATGAAATACCATTTCACACATTATAATGATTAAAATTAAAAAGAAATAAAATACTAAAAGTATTTTACTTAATAAAATTATTCATTTTTAATTTTAATCATTAGTAAGATATAGAACATGATATTATATACGTTTTTGGTAAGCTTAAATCAGTATAATCACTTTGAAACAATTCTTGGCATTATTTACTAAAATTGAACCAAAATATATCCTATGACCTACAATTGTACTCCTAAGTATTAACAGAGATGGTCTTTGACAGACAATATGCTTACAAATAAATTTATATTTCGAAATGTATTTTATAGATTAGATATGTGTGTACTGACTTCCTATGATGGAAAAAAAAATAGTTTTATGCTTTTCCACTGTATCCAACAACAAAGCCTACAATAAAATGTTGAAAACGATCATCACTGAATCTTAACAACACAAACCACCAGCAGTGCATATATATGTTCAGCTCAAGACATTACAAAAATGTTCCCAGCAGCATTATTTGTAACAGCCCGAAAATGAAATGACACAAATGTCCACCAAGAGTAGAATGGATAAATTGTGGTATATTTATATAATTGAATACTATATGGCTATGAAATGAACAAACTAATGTCACACACAAATTCTACATATATTAACATGGATAAATCTCATTAGTGAAAGAAGCTAGATATAAAATAATACATAATCTATGCTAATTCCATTTTTGTAGAGCTCAAGCTAGGTAAAACTAATCTACAGTATTATAAATTAGATTAAGTAGTTAACTTTGGGATAAAGAATGAGAGTAATAGGAGTAAATATGAAGGGGAATTCTTGGTACCTGATGATTTTTTTTTTTTAACTTAAGTAGTAAATAAATGTATTTTTTATGTTGTGATAATTCTTGAGTTTTTCACTTATGAAATTGTACTTTTCTGTATGTCATACTTCAATTTAAAAATAATTAAATAGTGTTATACTACCCTAGTTGCTCTTCCAGTTTCAAAGCATGACATAGACATTTATTTTACCTAACATTTACAATATTTGATGCAACATCAAAGATATATATATTTTTAATTGAGACAGAACTATTTTGTAATTTATTTATTATCAAATGCTTAGTAAAATCTTTGAAAATAATTAAAAAGTAGGTCTTTTATTGTCATTTGTGAATGTGTATGTCTATGTGTGTATGAGAGAGAGACAGAGAGAGAGAGAGGGAGAGAGAGAAAGAGAGAGAAAGAGAGAGAAAGAGAGAGTTCTTTTTCTATTTGTGTGGCAATATATTGTGAAATTATTTTCCAGGTCAAATTTTTCAAAGCCAAATTTAGTTTTTAAGGGGCAAATGGCTTTATTACTACAATTGTTGGAAAAACATAGACTTTAATGCCATTAGTAACATTTTTCAGACTGAAATTTTGAGACAAGATTAAATTTGATCATCAACAACTCCCTTTAAAACAATTCATATGGAAAGTATGCACTTTAAATGAAATAAAAATATAATCTAAATTTACAAATTTAAGAATTATAAAGAAAATAGAACTCGATCTCACTTAGTCCAAGCCTTTTACTACACAAATGAAGCATCAGACCTAGACAGTATGAATTAATAATTAACATCATCTTATTAATGGTAGATTAAGGATTCCAGTTTTCCTGACATCTAAAGCAATGTTCTTTCCTATTCATCACTAGTTCTCTCAACATGCGTGTACTATAATGTACCTGTGGTTAGAACAAATATATAGAAGTAAATTCCAATGAACATTTATTCATGTTCACATAGAGTTTCAACCCCCACCAAAACAAAGCAAACAGATCACATTCAAATCACTGTGGTACTCTGAACCCTATCCAAGATTTTACTTCTCTATGTGACAAATCACCATGTTGGCTATGAGTTTTGTTCAAAATAAATGAATGAATTATTAATAAAGAGACAAATATCCCGAAATGAGATTCTAAGGCATTTCGTCATGGGAATAAATGTCCCTGAAACTCATAACTGCTATGAGAACACACACGCAATTACCAAAACTAGTAAATGTATTTCATTTCTTTAAAAAGAAAAACCAGAAATAACATTTATATCTCTTTAAAATTTTGTTTAAAAATATAAAATGGTGAGAGGCATTGCATTTTTCAGAGATTACTGAACATTTTTTTCAAATATAAATTATTGCTTCTTTTGTTTTAATAATTTCTCTCTATAGAAAAATATTTTTTTGTAGACAGACATAATTTCAATCAAGTCATTATTACTTTCATGTTATATAGACAGCCCACACTTATCTAAACCTTTAAAAATAATTGTCTTCAGTGTTGAATTACTTTACTCAACAAATATTTATGGGTAACTCTGCTATACAAATCAGCATGCTATTTTTCAATGGACATAACATTCACTTTCCAAAAGAATTCTCAATCATTTTACAAATTTCACAATTTCTCTAACTGGTGGTATCTAACGTCTTAGAAGAGAACTGAGCAGTCATCATTTAGAATTAGAGATTCTTCTGAAAAATACATTATCTAATAGTATTCTCTAATACTTTAGATTATTCATCTTTTCATAACACTTCTCCAGGAAGACACACGTGGTTTGCGAAATATGCCTGCCTATCAAACAACCTCAAATTTAATTTTAATAAACTTTCATATCAAATGACTACTATGTTTAAGGCAATGTCAAGTATTTGCATTGTCAAGTAAATTCTTCTATACATGTTTATTCTATTATTCAGACTTGCGAGAATTTTGTATTTCTTCCCCACGTTAAATATTTTCTTGAAGTGATACAGGTCATACTAGTTTTTATTCCTCTCCTTTTACCATATAAAAATATTAAAAATGTGAAATTAGTTTTTTTAAAGTACTTGAACCATATTTCTTTTCTAATAGTAATTCTGGTTCTTGAAAGTGCTCTGCTGACATTTTTAATATCTAAAATGGAATTGCTGAACTTAAAGTGCTTTGAAAAATATTGCCGTTAAACTCACTAAACATAATATATTAAATCCATGGAATCTATACTTCGGGTGACCCAATAGTAATTGTAACGAAACAAAAACAAATACTGTTTTCAACTGTATAGTAGAACAACTCTCAATAGTATTGCTTTCGTTGAATATTTATCTTATGAATTGATAAAAGGCTCACTCCTAAATTTCAGTCATATGCTCTGCATGTATTGCCTTAGAAAATTAAAGAAGTCCTGCTTTTGTCCTTGATTTCTTTAACTGCATCATTTTATTATTCCAAATTATATGTCAAGGTATAGATTTGCAAACAACAGGCACTTGAAAATGATTTTTTTTAATGGTCAGAAACTTTGTGGCTTGAAGATTATATTTATTATAACTTACCTTTGTGAGCATACACAGACATGCATTAGCATCAAGAAGCTGGTTTCTACAGAATACAGCAAGTTTCCCAACTTTAACATTTAGGTACATTTTTCTAGATACAGCAATCATTCAAATTTGAAAATGTGACCCATAACTTACTTAACAGTGCAAAACGTGTGCTGCTACTTATATTTCATAATAGGTCTTAAAACACTAAAGAAAATACCAAATGAAAAGTTTCTTTTATTGAAAACAACTGTCATAGACTCAAAATTAAATATTTCAAAGATTTGTGAAAAGTTCTAGAAGACAGGTCAATGATTTAAATGGCACAGAATTTATAGCATTCTCGAATCAGAGTTTTAGAATAAGTATATATTTTCACTTTCTAAATTTTATTTGCTTAAATTTAGTCCATAGTATTTCTCTGGTCATTTTAATATGAGCATTATAAATTTGTTCAAAAGATATTGCATATATGTCTATATTTTAATTAAAAGAATTATAAAAAAATAAAGAAAAATGATCATGGGTAATAAGAGAGAAAGAACACAAGAAGAGGAAGTAAAAAACATAAGTCCTAACAAATCAATACAACTTTTTAAGCTTCAGTTTCCTAATTTGTAAAATTCAGAATACTAATCCCTGCTTATATCTCCCCATGAAAGCAAATGTGTCCATATAACATGAAAGCATTTGTAAACTGTAAAGTGAATTAAGCTTCAGACTCGAAGGCATCTGTTGAATTAATTGAGAAAGGCTTTGGCCCATTAAGAAATAAATAGTTAGTGTGACATCTTCCTTGGCAAGGAAATTTCTCCTCTCGTACTCTCCTTAGTGGCTCAATTCCAGAAGACTGAGCAGAACTCTGTGGGAAAACACAGAACCAAATTTGACCTGTTTCAAGGGCGGTGATGAGGCCATGTGGTACATACAGCAGGCTTTTTTAGGAAAGCCTGAGCTAATGTCCTGGGAAAAGCAACACCATGATCCAAGGAAGAATCAAGACTCCTACATGCTAGAAAAGACTGGGATTGGGGACGAAATGTTCGTGACCAGAGTAGCCCTAGGTTATTGGAGAGAACACACATCTCACTCCAGGTCTGCTTTCTCTCATAAGTGGTTGTGCCTATTAGCACTAATATTTTCTCTCTTTGGCTCTTTTTTCCCCTTTTTCTTTCTTATTTACTCCAAGTGTGGACAGTTTAGGAAAACTTCAGAAGTTAGCCAAAAAAGTTACTTCATTTTGGACCTAGAGATAGAGTTTTTAAATTAATATTTACTTTGGCCCATATTTCACTTTTGTTTATATTTTTCTCTGACAATCTAAGTCATACTTGAAAAGAGTCATTTAGAAGGCAGCATCTGATGCTGGCCTCCAAGAATAACAGGAACAAAACCTGACATCAGTAATAATCAGATATGCCATGTGAAGCACCCAAGGACAGCCTCTCAGAGTTAATTCCTTCTTTATAAAATATATTGACATAGATGCACACTGAATGCTGAAGTGTTTCTTATTTCCCTTTCTTTAACTTGATCTTTTAATAGATGGACCTACAGAGGGAATACTCACAACAAATTCGGGAACATAATTGAACTCTATAAGATATTTACCAATAGGGCTTGATGCCTGAGGTCATTAATAAAAAAATGTTAAATTTATTATAAAGTAGTCAGTAAAATGCGACAGAGTTCTGGAAGTTTCAGAACAAAAGTTTTTGTACCAAACTCACGGATGAATGTTGACTTTAGGGGTAATCTGGAGAGTCTTCATAATAGATATTCTGATTTTCAAAGCACTCTCAAGCATATCTATCATAAGTAAATGTGTAAAAAGAGACTGCAATTTCAATGTATCTGTAAATTTAAATGATTACATTGTTTTTTGCTTGAATTTTCTCCAAAAAGGAAAAAATAATTTTTTGCTTCCATCATGGCCAATTTTATCTCTATTTGTTTAGAGAAATAGTTCAATTAAACCACAGAAGTACTAAGTCCACCTATTAAGTATTTCGAATGCTCAGTTAAGCCTTGTGGTTATATTCTCTTGTGTGGTTCTAGATATTCTTTTAAGTTTCCACTTCTCAGGGCCTCCTTTCTGACCATAACTTCCACTAATTATCCTGACTTCTCTCCCAGTTTTCAATGACTGCTTATCAGCCAATCAATTTTGTATAAATATATCATGGTTCAGTAAAATGCAGCACAGGAGAAGCTGACGGAAGGGCATATAAGAATACTTTGTACTCTCTTTGCAACTCTCCTGCAAGTGTAACATTATTTCAAAATAAAAGGTTTTAAAAATGTACCAGATATTTCCATTTAACAAATATCTACTATTTTCCCAAATTTAATATTTTTTCTATCAATTTTGCTTAATTTTTCATCACCTCTATTTTAATCTTTGCTCAGGAACTTTGTTCTTTTTCATATGTTATTGCTCATAGTTCATACTAATTCTTAAGCATGTCTCCCTTCAAATATTCTGTTTATATGTGTTCTTAGTGCTTACTATACCCATCATATAAAATAGAAGTTAAGGATAAAAGTTATTTTTTCTTTCTCACCCTACCTCCTATTTATCTTCCCTTTCAAGGAAGCCTTTATCTCTTCCCACTCACTCAGATAACTTATTTTCTTATCCTGAGAATTTAAACCCCTTATCCCCTCTTTTTTTCTAATTAAGTTTTTCAATGGCTAGTTCATTAACTGATTTGAAACTTTAAACAGAATTATATATTTCTTAAAACTTTCTTCTTAATCTCTTCATCAGATTTAATGGTTATATATTTCCTAGTCTAGATCTGCATTGTCTAAAATGGTAGGTATAGCTGCATGTAGCTACTAACTTGAAATGCAGCTAGTCTAAATAGAGAGGTGCTTTGAGTACAAAATACACACCAGATTTCAGACCCTAAGTATGAAAAA
>NW_011888848.1:2945046-2947655 GCF_000151845.1 Pteropus vampyrus
TCAAGAATTATGCTGGATATGAGGTTTTACATTTATTAATGTTTTATGGACACTGGCAGAAAATGCAAGACTGCTCTGTCATAGGCAAAGGATGCTATTACTCAGAGTTTTGTTTTCATTTGTGAAGGTTCTCCATATCTCACATGTCCCACAGGGAAGAATGATGCTGGTGGCTCGAATGATGCATGCATGCTCAGCGGTTATATTACAGGGAGAGAACACTGGCCTTGGAGGACTTACTCCAGATCTTTGTCTAGAGAAAGAAGTGTTACCTCATCTTTCAAGGTTGCTTGCTATGAAGACCTTCTGAGAAGTAATCTGTATAAAGAACAGTCAGAAATTTGCATCCTTGAGATACTCAGAAAGAATGTGCAGGGATGCGCATTGACAATGGCAGGTGTCTTCTCCCAACAGGAGACTAAATGTTCTTAGATTTCTTATATGCCCATCATTATTTTAGCTATGTGCACTGACAGATGTAAATCTGACCTGGCCTGCTTTTTAAAAGCAGGAGATAAAACAAACATTGATGATACAGTTGAAAAGAAGTAATCGAACATTTAGGCTCTGAGATAAAAATAATACTGCCATAAAATATTTAGAAATAACAAATAGGATCTTTAAGTGATTTCCTGTTGTATTTGACTGCAACCCTGAGTAGTTCTGAACTATCTCTATCTTTTCAAAAAAAGAATTTACAAAGTGAAATACATTCCTGTAGCTACTTTGCAGATTAAGAAACTTAGCATTAAGTGTACCCCAGAAAACCCCTGATCTTTCTTTATGAAGACAGTCAATCCACAACTTGGCATATCTCTCAATTTATTCAGGTCTTCTTTTTATTTATTTCACTTATGTTTTATAGGCTTTTGTTGAGAGGTCTTGCCCATATTTGTTTTACAGTTTTGTTTTTTTTGTTTTTGTTTTGTTTTGTTTTGTTTTGTTTTGTTTTTACATTTTTTGAAGCTATGCCTTCAGGTAAATTCAAATTTAGAATTATATACCTTTTGGTGAATTGGCTCTTTATCTTTAATAAATATCAGTCTTATGTCAGATTCCTTAGAAGCAGAGCATGAGATGAGGATTCTTATGCAAGTGGCTTACTGAGAGTGATTTCTGGAAGGAAGCTGCAAGGAAAAGAGAAGCAGGAGAGCAGAAGAGACAAGCAAAGATTTGGTTTCAGCTGGTCTCTAACATCAGGCAGATTCCATAGGTACTCTGGAAAATAAAGAGTACCCAAATCTGTCTGCCTCAAGGAGTTTGGGTCTTTATGCCATAACATCTAATTGTTGGCTGCATTTGTTAAGACTGTAGGTTTCATGTTATGTGTTTCTTATAAGATTAAGACTATATATAATGATGGCTGCAGGTATCCCCAGGAGAGTGTTTAAACCCCCAGCATGCTCTGGGTGACCTGGTTCTGAGGATTTCTCCAGAGAAGGGTGTTCCTGAGAGCTAGTAGCAACTAACACTCACAAGAGCTGAAGAACAGGGAAACTACCCCTGGAAAGAGATTTGCATTGGGAACCAGCAGTATGCAGGATAAAGTTCCAGTCTACTCGCTCTTTCTTCACTGTGTACCCTATGCCCTTAAACCCATTCATTGAATTCTTATTGTCGGTGTAAGTATTTTTCAGTTGTATAATTTATTTTGTTCTATTCTAGTTCTCATATGTAATTTGTCATCTTTTCATCTTTTTTTGAAAACAATCTATTTTTTAAAAATGTCTGTAAATGATAACTGTAGTATCTGGGTTAACTGTGGGTTTCTTCCTATTGTCTCTGCCTTTTCATTCTGCTTCATTTGTTGGTAATTTTTTATTTTTTATTTAATTTTTTAATTTTTAATTAAGTTGACATTCAATATCATATTATTTTCAAGTGTATGGCATAGTGGTTAGACATTTATACAAAGTGAATCCCCCCAATAAGTCTAGTGCCCTTCTGACAGCACACAGAGTTATTACAATATTATTGACTATATTCCCTATGCTATACTTTACATCCTCATGACTATTTTGTAACTACCAATTTATATTTCTTAATTCCTTCACCTTTTTTCACTTATCACCCCAACCCTCCTCCTACCTGGCAACCATCAGTGTATTCTCTGTATCTGTGAGTTTGTTTCTGTTTTGTTTGTTCATTTACTTATGTTCTTTTTATTTAGATTCCACACATAAGTGAAATAATATGGTACTTATCTTTCTCTGTCTGACTTTTTCACTTAGCCTAATACCCTCTAGGTCCACTCATGTTGTCGCAGGTTGTAAGATTTCACTCTTTTTTATGGCCAAGTAATATTCCATTGCATACATGCACCACCTCCTTTTTATCCAATCGTCTATCTATAGACACTTAGATTGATTCCATATCTTGGCTATTGTAAATAAAATGCATATATACATTTTTCAAATTATGTTTTGGATTTCTTCAGAAGTGAGATAGCTAGATCATATGGTAGTTCTATTTTTAATGTTTTAAGGAACCTCCATATTGTTTTCCATAGTGGCTACGGCAATTTTTAATCCTACCAACAGTGCATAAGGGTTCCCTTTTCTCCATATCCTCACCAACGCTCACCATTTGGTAGTTTTGTTTTGTTTTTA
>NW_011888848.1:2949485-2952535 GCF_000151845.1 Pteropus vampyrus
TGGGCATTTCTAGAAGTAAACAGGTGGATAAAATTATTTCTCCAGACTCTTTTCAGACTTCCTCAGGAATCTATCCTCTAATGTCTCTCACATTAGCACCTATAACAGAGTTCCTGGTTAACAGAGAGTTAACACATATCCCTTGCACCTGGTTCCTGTCTGGGATGAGAGAGCAAGTGCAAGTCCCTAGCCAAAGACAATAACTAAAGTTGGACAGATGCTTGGTTCCTCCAAAGCCAAAATATTTCTTTTCATCCATGATAGTCCCTGATACTATCCTAATCCTCTTTTCACTGAAAATTTCAAAGCCACAAACACAGTTTTAAGAAATAAAATGAATGTACTGTCTGACTCTAGAGTATATCTACAAGATGAGGTTATCACTATCACAGAAATACTTTCATTCTTAGGAAAATAATTTTAGGTGGCTGATTGACAAATAAGACTCAAAGTATCTCCTATGTCTTTATCAACTACAAAGATAGATTATTTTATGTGATATATAGATCTAAGTAAAAGATAGTAAAAGCTCTATTTCCTATAGACAAAGAAAGCTGTTCTTAAGGAATAACTGTGATTTTGGGGGATATGATATTGGTATTACTATGTTTGAAAAAGTCATAATGTATTAGATATATGTAATGAAGCACTTATACATGAATAATGTAATTCTGGGATTTGTTTGAAAATAACTGAGAACAAAAGAACGCATGATGGGGCAATAGGCAAAAAAAGGAAATGGCAGGATATTCATGATGAAGCTAAGGGAGGGTAAATGATGCTCCGTTGTGCTACTTCTTCCATAAATATACCAAAATAAAAACTTTAAAAATGTTTTCTTCTCCCATGATGAACAAAAGTTAGTTTTAGAGCTAAAAGTTAGTATTGAGATATTTAAACCTTAAATGAAACTAAAGGATTTCTTTCAAAAATGTTTTCCTAAACAACAATTATTAGCTTGCTTACTTTTTAATTAACTTAATTGTTAGATCAAATCATAAAACAGTATCTTTAAGAATTCATTAGGGTCTAAAAGCTAAATTGAAAGAATGAAAGAAATCTAAAGTAATTTAGCTTTTTTTTGCAACATTGTTTTGCATGAAGGGAGCACTTCTCATATCCACATTGTTTCTTTGCACAGGCTTTTGTCATCCAAAGACTTTCCCAAGCAATTGCTAGTTCTCATTCTTTGTCCCTCATTCCTTGTTTCTTATTTGTTGTGTCAGGATTTATCTTAGCAGCTGAGCCCTCTTCTACAAGTTAACCTCTCAGCAGCAATTATCTGAACCACTTGATGGAGAAATATAGAAGTGGCTTGCTTCTCCTAAATAGATATTTCTTACTGCATGATTTCTATCGGTTACTTTGTACTGACCCTACTGTTTGACTGGTCTTTAATTTTCTGTATTGCTTTACTATCTGCTAGCAATAATCTATTGGCTTTTCTAGGCAAGGTTTTGACTCTCCTCCTGAAATAAACGTCAGTCTTCTGCTCATGCCTGAACTCTAGGCAAACTGCCTGTCTCAAGACCCCTTGCCAACCTTGATTTCCAATTTCCTGGCATTCGGCTCTACCAGCGCATTCTGGCACTTTTCCAGGTAGGCAGAGGTACTTATGGCCCTAACTCATCTCTGTGACTACATACTTCTCCTGAGATAATATTTTCAAACAAAGGTCTTGGCATTTGAGGAGAATACAACCCACTCATCTTTGTGAAGAACATTCAGTTTCATGTGGGTATTTTTTATACAAAAGGTACACACACACCACGTGCATGCAAACACACATAATTTTCCATATTGTGTCATTTGATAACAATAAAATTGTATCAGACATTCATACTAGAGACACATTCACAGTATGCTGATTCTTCTGGGTCTCATATGTATGTCACCACCAAGTCAGAATTGAGACAAATGCTTAATATTTGCAGTTTCTTCCAAAATGAGTCCAAGGTATTGATGAAAGAATGTCCAAACCTGTGGAAAGCTTTATAAGAATTTATTTGGGCAAAGATTTGAGGGCATGCCTGGAAGCAAGATCTCAAATGAATTGAGAAATGCTCTAAAGAATGGCATTTTGGATCTTATTTTATACATTTAGATCAAAGGGGAAAACATAAGGAAGGTTACATGACGTTTATTGGTGGTAGATAAAGGAAATGGGAGAAAGCAAAGTGAAGAAATCTCTAGGATGGATAAAAAGGAAAATAGACATGTGTTTCCTTTACATTGGTGAGTACAGAATACTTAACATTGAACATTAACAGTAAATAGAGATGTTATGTTGGCTGCATGATAACAATGAGGAGTTTCTTGGACTCATGCTCTGGTTGTCTTGGGCTCTGGTGCCAGCAGTTTTGCCTTCAAGGAGTCTTAAAAAGAAAATTATTCAGACATTTCAAAGATATGTTATTCTAGATAAATGAGAACAGTGGACAGGGCTTACTTAAGGTAAAGATTGACCTTTGCTAAGGAAGCTATAGGCCTGGGACATGACTATCTGTTATGACCTGCCAAGGTAAGAATTTATGATCAGACCATCCTGTGTGATCACTTTTAGTCACTGAGTTTGTAAGGCCTGCCACGTGGCCCCCCTGAGCTCGTCAGGTTTATTATATATCCCTTTTTCATGCAAATAGGATTTTATAACAATCTTCTCTAAATCTATAGACAATGTGAAAGAAAAAGGATAAAAAAATAGAGTTCTTGTAAAAAAGAAAACAAAAAAATTATACAATAGATAATTTCAAAGAGAAGTGCTTGTGTGTCTTAATAAAGTATTTAAAATATTATATAGTTTATGATGATGTTTGTTAAAAATAATATTTACATATTGTGAATAAATTTACTTTTGAGTTTATAGTTTACATAAACTTTTAAAATTATAAACTTTTATAATTAAAAACTTTTCGGTGAAGAAAGTACAGGAAACAAATACCAGATAGCATACAGTAAGATGACAAAAATAAAACAAAATGTATTTATTTATGACAATTCTAAATTGGTTAAAACTCATCTATTAAGATATTTCAAAGTAGATCAAAACA
>NW_011888848.1:2952585-2953117 GCF_000151845.1 Pteropus vampyrus
TAAAGATACAGATATAGAATATAGATAGATACAGATACAGATAGATATAGATAGATATAGATGATATAGATTAGATAGATATAGATATAGATATATACACCCATATTTATTGTATTCCAGTATAGAAACTTTGGAGTCCTATGAGAAAATAGCCAATTAAAGTATTCACTTAGTATCTCCTAGAACAACATCTCTCTGAGAGCAAGTTACTGGCACCTTTAAATATTTTGAATTGCATGAGGAATTCAAGCACCCTGTGGTAGGGTGGCTGATTTCCATAACATTGCAAAAGAATGCCAAGCCCAAAACTCCAAATTACTACCTTAAAGAATGAACTGAAACCCAAGAAAGAGTAAGAACTCAACTGATTCTGTAGTTTAGTAAGGGTCTCTGGCATAAGAAAATGACCACAAAGACTGTTCTCTGGAAAGGAGACGTATGAAAGGAAGAAATGAGTCACCCACCCTCTCGTATGAAGTGCCCTACACCGACTGTCATTGCCTAAGGAAGTTCTTTCATTCTTTGAAAGTCG
>NW_011888848.1:2953167-2968460 GCF_000151845.1 Pteropus vampyrus
TTATGACAATTCTAAATTGGTTAAAACTCATCTATTAAGATATTTCAAAGTAGATCAAAACACACACACAAAACTATTACATCTATTTTCAAAAATGACATTTGCTCACAATTTTCCTACGTGTGGGAGATACTTGTTAGCTTTGGTCATCCAGCATCTATTTCTCCTTTCAAACAGAACCACAGTTTCCTTCCATATTCTCCAGCAAATTATCTAAACTTGTACAGATGGATACTATCTTCTGGGATTTAGATACTGAAATCATTATACAAAGATAGCAGAAAATCTTTTGCTCATTTTACTCAGTGGCAGAGCCAGGTCAGTGCTGCTACAGATCTCTCTGTGCTTCTTTGCTCTCCAGAATTCCTTGGTTTCAAGCCATTTTCCAATCGTGTTCTCCTGCATTTCCAAAAATTCTATAAATTCTATGTTTTCATTCTATGAACTCCCTTACGTTTTCAACAAATTTGCTTATTGCTTAAGTTAGCCAAAATCAGTTTCATTTGTTTGCAAAGAAAGACTCCAAATAATACAAATATTGATACAGGAAAAGAGAATTGATAATTGGCATTTGCAGAATGATTGGGTATTTGGGTCAGTATTGTTGAGATGGTGTAAAAGAAAAACAGTTATTTCATATATATATAAAATACATACATATATAAAATATATATATAAATACAGACAAGTAGGTAGATAAGAAATAGAGATGTAAAGATACAGATATAGAATATAGATAGATACAGATACAGATAGATATAGATAGATATAGATGATATAGATTAGATAGATATAGATATAGATATATACACCCATATTTATTGTATTCCAGTATAGAAACTTTGGAGTCCTATGAGAAAATAGCCAATTAAAGTATTCACTTAGTATCTCCTAGAACAACATCTCACTGAGAGCAAGTTACTGGCACCTTTAAATATTTTGAATTGCATGAGGAATTCAAACACCCTGTGGTAGGGTGGCTGATTTCCATAACATTGCAAAAGAATGCCAAGCCTAAAACTCCAAATTACTACCTTAAAGAATGAACTGAAACCCAAGAAAGAGTAAGAACTCAACTGATTCTAAGGGTCTCTGGCATAAGAAAATGACCACAAAGACTGTTCTCTGGAAAGGAGACGTATGAAAGGAAGAAATGAGTCACCCACCCTCTCGTATGAAGTGCCCTACACCGACTGTCATTGCCTAAGGAAGTTCTTTCATTCTTTGAAAGTCGCCCTTCCTCTTTGGCTTAAAAAAAAAAAAAGTCTTATTAAAAAACAAACAAACAAAAACCCTGTTATTTCCTTGACCGTGGAGGCTCCTTTAAAAAAGGTAGTTAATAATTCCTCTTATGCCTTAGTCCATTGTTCAATCAGTAACTAGAATCAGACTCCAGAATGCCCAGGGTATCATATGTAGGGTTAAACTTCTGGAGAGAATAATACAAATCAAAAGAATGGCAAGAATTTGTTCATTTATATTGTCAAAAATCTGTTATTTTGAATTTTAAGAGTATATGACCAATGAAAGCAAAGTTAAATTTAGATTGATTTGAATTTATCATAACTGATGTACTTAACAAAAAATATATTTACAACTTGCCATATGAAATACCTAGTATGTTCCTAAACCTTATTAGAATGTTTAACAAACCTGGACCCAATGTTGACCCTCTAAACGAACTTGAGATGCCAGAAATCCTTCAGCATAATATCAACAGAATTCAAAGGCCGAGAAATAATAAAAATGAAGTTTGCTGCTACCATTTATGTATATTTCCTCATTTTCTATTTTACTTTGTCCTTAAAAAGGGTTAAAAAGAACCTCCCTTTGCTAAAATATTGCAATATATATCAGTACAAGGAACATCTGAATCTGTAAAAGTCACATTGTTGACGGTTCTTCCCAAGTTTAGAATCATCATGCAAAATACTACAGTTAAAACAAGCTCCACAGTCTCAGTGGGAATGAAAACAAACAAACAAACAAGCAACAAATCCCTGTAGAAGTAGAGTCCAGGGCATGACACCAGATGGGAAGTGTTTGAGATGAATAGGAAAGGGTTCAGAACATAGATTCACAATTGCTTACTTCTTAGTTCACTAGAAATTAAGGTTTTTAAAGGCTAAGAATTCTAATACATGTAATTAAAGCTACTAAAAATAATAAAGGAAGCAATTCTATATACAAGAACAGTAAGATGTTCTTACAAGAACAGTAAGATGTTCTTGTAGATACGCTTTAAAAAAGTCTGAGATATGGAGATATTCCTCATTAAGATAAATGAAAGTAATTTTTTCCTGGTTGTTTTAGAATGAGAAGAAAGATAATTTCACCTTGTGTAATAAAGGTATTTAAATTTGAATTGTTATTAGAAGAGTTTTAAAGATTAAGCTAAACTAAAATGTTGTATTCTTCCATCTGCAAAAAGGAGAAAGTTTTCTTGCACTGTCAGTCTGCTCCTTGTAAGAGATTATAAAAGGTTTTTTGTTGTTTTCTGCCAAGAAAGCAAAGATTCTGTGTTTTATCAAAATCATTTTCTGCATGTTATATCTTTTTAATCAGATATTCGATTACTTAAGAAAACTAAATCTTCTTAATAGTAAGAGTTAACCTTCAGTATTTAACTTTGAAATCTTTTACTGTTATGTTGGTCAAATAGATAATTAGGTTTGTTAATAATCTATGATTCTACTTAGTTAAGTGTCCAATTGCTAAGTCTTCTTTATGCTGTGTCTCTACAGGTATATGTTATGAGTGTTCCAGAAAGCGTGTGAAATTCCTGAAATTTTGATGTGTCCTGGCATAAAATGTTGTCTGTGTTCGAAAATGAGACTCACATTAAAAGCACTGAATATGAGTATCAGGAAATGCCCTAGCTGATTTTCATGGAAAGGGAGCAGCAACAAAAACTATAAAGACTATGACACATGTGGATAAAGTCCATTTTGCTTTTGCAAAAGTGACCCCTCATTGCCCGACTTTTGCCATCCAGATGCCCTTGTAACATGCCAACAATCTGCTTCTAAATCAGAGAAACTAATGTGGGTAAACAATGGCTGTAAATTAAATGAATAGTCAGGACTGCGGGAAAACTTAGATCATTTCTTGGTTCTTCAGAGCTCTCTGGCAAACCCAATTTTTCATTTTTTGCATTCCTTCAGCCACCATACTGCATTTAAGCTAAATTTCATTCAACTGGATATGGGTTATCAATATGTTATTGGTGTTGTATGTATGTTTCCTGTATAAGTTGAAGCCTTCCCTTGCTGCAAGGCTAATATCTTCACAATGGCAAAGACACTATTAGAAACTGTGTTTCACACATAGTGTTTATCTTCCAAAATCTCCAGTGGGTGAGCACTCACCTCACTGAACAAATCATATGAGTTTTGACAGAAAGATTTGCAAACTTGTAATCATCACTGTCTCTGTCACCCACTGTCATCAAGCAAGTTCGAGAGAACTAATGGAAAAACTGATTCAAGCAGAACGAGACTTAATGAAATGAACTGAATAGGATGAATACATTTTTATGAATTTTTGATCGAAACATTGCTGGTTCTTTAATTTTTTTGTTTTTCCAGATATAAGGAAATCTTTCTTCTTAAGCTATGATTTGCAGCAATTCGGTAAGCGGAATTGAAACGTTTATCTTGTTCTTCCTACTTGATCCCACCAGAATTCAGAAACCCTGAGTATTCTTATTTTTTTAGCAATATTGTTTTTGGCATAAGTTCAATACGAATCTGTTCTCCTTGTAACAGGACACAACTGGAAACTGGTTATATTGCCAAGGCTTTGACTGGACTGTGATATTTGAGAAAAACATTCATAGACTCAGAAATGACCAGATAGCTTTAAGGAATTAAGATTGACTTATAAAAGCCAATAAAACCCTTAGAAATATCAGCCAGGTACCTGCCTACAGGTTTCCCAGCCACCTTACCAGGTGAATAAAAAAGGTTACTTCCTGGCAGGTGCAGGAACTTCAAGAAATTGTGGGGACCTTGTAAAGGTAGGAATTCACTCAAATCTATAGTTATTACAGGCTAAGATAGCAAGTCCTTGCCTTGGCTTTTTCAGGCCTCAAGAGGCATTTTAAACTCCAATCTGAAGCTTCCTTATGAACAATTCCAGCATGGCAGACTAAAATGAGTTTACCTGGTTAATTACTATTCTCGCTGCACCTACCTAAATAACAGGCCTAGTCTATTGAAATTAGACTTCTTTTGCAAAAAAAGAAAAAACCATAGTCTTAATTTGGTTACCTTTGGTGAAAATAAGGGTGATTTTACAGAGAAATATGTTTCCGTAATGCCCCTTTGTGGATATTAGATTCTAATGCTGTTTATTGTCTTTTGAGGTTTTGTTTCTACCTGTAAACTGAGCTGGATCCTGAATTCTTCTAGTTTCCTCCAATATTTGGCTATGACTCTCCAAACTAACATTTCCAATTTTTTTCCAACCCTTCTGACTTAGAATCATTGAGAACTAAAACTGCCCTTTTGCCAAAGCCATGCAAGCTAAAGTTGAACAACTTGATATAAACTTTAGAGAAATCACCATAAGCACTCCTATACGGGCAATATTCATGCCTGTTGCAGAAAGATCACCAGAAGCACTCAAACTATAGACCAGGAAACTACCAGGTTGTCACTGCCTGCTCTCTTTCACTCTATCTAAAGATGTTTTAAGCCAGATATCTAGATATTTTCTCAACTTGCTGCCTTTGAAACTTGGAAACTGTGTTTATAGTTTGTTCCAATAATTAATCATTGTTTTCCTTTGTTTCCATAGAGTTGCCTCATATTAAATATCTGATTGCTTGCACAATATAGGCCTAACTTTGGAAGCCCACCTGCATCACTGCCTCCTGAAATGAGGCATAACTGTTTAACTGAATTGACCTACTTTCTAGACAGACTGGTTTAATGAGATATGGAACAATCTACCAATTTAACGTCTGAAATATGAAGCTTCTCAGGAAGTTTCAGAAGTGTGACTGAAGGGACTCAGAATAGGACTGCCAATATGTGCCACTTTGGCATGTGGATTATTTTGAGCTGAAGGCAACTGAGACCCTGCAGGCTCAAGAGAAATTTTTATTTCTCCCTTAAAGAATTCAAATTAGGGGCCTTGCCCATAATGAGTTATTATCAGATATAAAATTTTCGACTTACCTATAGTGCAGTGTAAACTTCTAATTACTTAACATCTGCTCTCCTTATCGTCCTGCAAATGACCTTCCTCCCCTCTGAAGGTCCAGGCACCTTACCTTATCCCTAAGCTCAGAATGCCATATATAACTCAGATTAACTTTCTGTCTTTGAACTGCTCATGTAATGTGAAGTCTCTGATGCTATCATATATGTAGCATTCCCATACATAGGTATGCAATTATTTTTGGTTGTTTTCTCTTGTAAATCTGTCTTATGTTGATTCGATTATTTGATCAGGGGGAAGAAGCTAGAAGGGTTGAGAAAAATTTATTCGTACCCCACAAATATAGCTAGCAGTATTAGAATAGTCTGATTTGCATACATTTCTCATGGTGCTAATCCCTGAGAAACTTTTAAAATTTAATTTAAAAAAATAAAAAAATAATGTGGGATCAGAGGACTGATATTAACTATCACAAAGAGGAAGGTAAAAACAATAACAAAAGTAATAAGTTGACACTAATCCTTTTTTTGAGAATTTATGAATATTGGCAGCCAAACAATTTAGGTCTTAATGATTTTAAAAGACAATTCAGAAAAGAGAAACTCTGTTCAATAGATATATGCCTAGAAAACCAATCTTACTTGTAATTAGAAAAGTACAAGGTAAAATATAACTGAGATAACTTGGTACATATCAGAAAATCTGACAAGACTCAGGTTTGCACACTGTTTTGGGTTAAAAATTTACACAACCATATTAAGGAACTATTACACTGTCTAATAAATCTGAAGATAGATGTTTCCTAAAACCGAGAAATTCTACTTTTAGGTATACCGAGAATTAATGTACATGAAACAGTATTTGCTATGCCATTTATTAATACTATAAGCTAGATGCCTTTAGGTATAGAAATATCTAATGAAATCAGAACACCCCATGTTGTGTTACGACAACGTATCAAGTATTTTGTAAGTCTGCATAAACTAACACTTGCAGAAATACAATAATTAGGGACAATAAATCCAAGTCTAGAATGATTATTCCAATGTGGAGACACATTATTGTTCTTTCCAATATAAAAGTGAAGAATAATTAACCTGAAAACAGGCAATTGACAACTGACTTCAAATTATAGTATCATCAAGTATCATCACAAAAATGAATGCTTCCACTAAGCCTTCCTGTCTTCCATACTAGGTTAGTGCCCCACAACGTGTTCCTATACATACTGGTACTTTCTATATTATAGTATTTATCATAATTTATTATAACTATATTAAGTGTCCATTGTTACCATTGGACTAAGCACCATTGAAGAAAATAACTTTATCTTATTTACCATTGAACTTTCAGCTCCTACGACAATGTTTGGCAAATAGACACTGCTCAGAAATACTGTTGAATGAATGAATGGTTACTCAAGAATCGACAGGCATAAATAATATATTCTAAGTTATGTGAAAATGTAATGCATGTAAAGGTTATATTTCCAATGAACAAAGGAAAGGTTCTTATTTAATAATTGGTGACATTATATAGTGCTACTATTTGCCAGGTACTGTTGATCTCATTTAATACTCCCTGACCCAAGGGTGTCATATTATTTTTACTATCAGAAAGGTTAAGTACTTCAGCTTTTGAAGTACATTTGATCTACAAATATATTTTGGGGGTCCACTCAGTATTATTTTTAAAACTTTAAATGCATTAAGATAGACAAGATGACAGAAGTTCACATTTCACCACTACCACCTATTGAATTATACTTGTCAGCTTCAGTTTTGGTTTTTTTTTTTTTTTTTTGGTCACCTGCCTGGTCCCTGAAAAGCATTTAAATTACTCATCCATGCTCTAACAATAAATGTAATTATTACTTCTTTCTACTCACATGGTAATAATTTCCAGCTTTCTGCAAGTGGATGAGTGACTACATGTAGATTTCCCCTGTGGATTAGAAGCAGAGAACTGATTGTTTGTACTCGAGGGAGCCAAATAATTAGGGTCTTTTTTTTTTTTTTAGTATAGTTTAAGTTACTAAATATTTGGGGTGGAGATTCCAGAGGTGAGCATGAATTGGGTGTGATAAAATTTCAGACATTTATGAGCATATCAAATAGATTAGCAGGGTAAAACAGTTGAAGTTTTGTTTGGAAGCTGGAAAACTACAGAAATAAGACATTCCTAAAGGAAAGTGGAGTAAATATTCACTAAACTGGTCTAAGAATAGTGTGTCATAAACACAATGGGATGATTTTGAGTTTAATAATTTTTTCCAGCAAGCTCCTGGTAGCAGAAAAGGAAACTGTGACAGATGTTCTATCGCAGTCAAAGGCAAGACTTCAAGAGATTCCATTAATACCTGATATAGTGCATACCATGGAAGTCAAGCAATGATCCAGTGAAATCCTCATTCAAAACAAAGCATTTAACATCTCCAGTAATTATATCATTTCCAAAGTTTCCTCCTCATTCTTCCACCTTCCAGCAAAATCTAATAAATTTACTCACTCATCTCATATCCAACCTCAAATTAGGATGGTGAGAGGCAGGCGGAAAACAATTTATCTGGAAAAATAATTTTACTTTGCCCCAGAATTTCTTCTCTGGTTTTCTCTTGTGAGCTTATGACACCTTTAATTTTTGGCACACTCCAAAGAATCTGTGTTACTAGACATGTTAGACTTAGATTTCTGCATATGTCAGCCGAAACCCAGGATTATCTAGATCACAGACCATCTTGGGAAAAGGTGAAAGTTCAGGAAGTTATCATGAGGTGAGTCCATTAACTAGATAAAATGCAGTCTCAGGAGCTACACATCACTCTTCTGGAGCAGCTGAGGCTCTGGAGCCTAGAATACTCCCCCAATATATTTGAAGGTATCCTAATACCCTAATCTGCCTGAAAAATCCTATTTACATTTCAAGTCGCAATTCAAATGCCCTGTTCTCAATAAGACCTTCACAAATTGAATTAATTATAATTTGTCTTTCTTCCTCTATTCCCTCAAGACTTTAATTTTACCCATATTTCAGCATTCATTGCCATCTTTGCTGTTCTCATTGTTTATACCTGTCTCCTCAACAAGACTGTAGATTCTGGATGAAAAGAACAGTTTTATATTCAGTTTCTTACTGAATGAAATTGACTTCATAGATCCATGAGGCACTTGAGTTGGACAAGTACAGCATTTCTTACTCTTTTGATTTGTTCTACTTAATAGTTCCTCATTACAACCTGGGCCTAAGCCAACCTCAAAGTCAGAGTCTGATAGCTGGCCAATGAAGAAGAAAAAGACCTAACTGTTCAATTTTCCTCATTGACCATGTCTTGAAGCAAGTCCCACTATTATCATCACTTCCATTTAATAATAAAATGTACTGAAATAAACTGTTCATATGGGAGAGGGTTTCAAACTGGGGAGCATAATCCCCAAATCAGGAAACAAGGGAAATCACTTCACACAAAATATCATCGCACTCAAGAAGTATATTTCATAGGAAGGAAGTTATTAAAGAGAATAGGTAAGCTCAACTAACATCTAAATTTATTTTTGGAGCCAATCAAGGAAAATAAATAAATGCAAGTGAGAATTCTCTTAAATTGTAAGATTTCAATATTCTAATAACTTAGAAAAAGATACTAACTTAAAACTCTAGGTTTTTTCTCTAAATAGATATTCAATTTTCCCCTTGTTTATGAATCTTCAAAGATGGTGAAGATTTGCATAATAGATATGTTTTTCAGAAGAACATTTTATGTGATGAGCCCATTTCTTGTTTCTAAAGATAAAACTCTTTAAGAAAAGGAAAAAAATAATAAATTCTAAGTGCTATAAAATTATGTTATATAAATTAAAATGTTATATAAAGATGATAACAATGTATAATTAACAAAAAAGATAATTCTGAAAATAACAGAAAAAGAACTTAGTATCTGAATTTAAAGCATTACGTATTCAAGTTCTTTTTCTACCCTGAAAAAGAACTTGAATACGTAATGCTTTAAATTCAGATACTGTCAAAATTCAATTCATGATTGTACTAGAGGGGAGGTAACTTGGATAATGAGCATGGTAATAAGCTATTATTATTGTTGAAATGTTATTTTTAATTATGAGATCTCTATGTACTTAGTACTTCAAGTTAAGTCTCCCTACCATACACTTATTAATCAAACAACTATATGGATTTAAGATGGTTATTATCCTAAAAACATAAGGCAGCATATTTTACGAGAATTAAGCCCTCCCCAACTGCCCCCCTCACACCTCACATCCAGAATGCACGAGTAACACCTGCTAGTTAAGTTTTAGCTTATCATCACTACTGAAATGTTAGTAGACATTAAAGATAAGTACCTATGTCTTCCAAAATCACTAGAGGGCCAATTCTTCTCAAAAAGAATTATACAACTATTTTATAGGTTTTAATGACCAGATGTACTTTGCTTTCTCAGTTATCTGATAGCATAAGAAACATCTGTTTCTTCCAGAGAACAATGAATTGTTTTTCTCCTTTTTATTCCTTCTGAAGCTCATGGATGCCTGGTCAAAATAAGCAGCAGGAACAGAATCTTTTGGACTATGTTTATTTGAACCAATCAGCTGGAGTTCGATTATACAGCAGTAAATTGACCAAGACCCAGGAACATCAGTTGAAATTCAGCTAAGTTCATCCTGCATCATTACTGTAATTGTCTTGTAATTATTTTGCTGCTAAATTGTAGATTCAGAGACATACTGTTATGCAAAGCTGTTTCTCAAAAGCCCAAACACTCCCGTTAGAATTTTATCCTATAGGCTACTTCCTCTCATCTCCCCCACTCTTTTTAAAAACTTTATTGTGGTAAGAACATTTAACATGTGATCTACTCTCAACAAATTTTTAAGTGTAAAATACAGTATTGATAGCTGTACACAAAATGTTGCATAGCAGATATCTAAAATTTATTCATCTTGCATAACTGAAATTTTATACTTATTGTTGGTAAATCCTCTTCCCTCCTGCCCTTCATCCCCTAACAATTCTATTGGCTTCCTTGTATTTGACTCTTTTTGATACTATATATATGTGGAATCATGCAGTATTTGTTCTTCTGTGATTGTTTCATTTAGTATAATATCCTCAAGTTTCATTCATGTTGTCACATATTGCAGGATTTCCTTCTTTTTTATGGCTGAATAATATTCCATTGTTTATGTACCTTATTTTTTATCTATTCATCTGTCAATGCACATTTAAGCTGTTTCCACATTTTGGCTATTGTGAACAGTGTTGCAGTGAACATAGGAGTGTTAATATCTCTTTGAGATTCTGATTTCAAATCTTTGGATAAGTACCCAGAGTAGGATTACTGGGTCATATCGTAGTTCTTTTTTAATTTTTTGAAGACCTTCCTACTGTTTTCCATAGCGGCTGCACTATTTTGTATTCGCAACAGTGTGCAAGGGTTCCAATTTCTCCACAACCTTGCCAATACTTGTCTTGATTTTTTGATACTAGTCATCTTGTGGTTTTAATTTGTGTTTCCCTGATGATTAGTCACATTGAGAATTTTTTCATATACCCGTTGGCCATTCATATGTCTTTTTTAAACAAATGACTATTCAAGACCTTAGCCCAATTTAAAGTTGGGCTATTGGTATTTTGCTATTGAGTTACAGCAATTCTTACATATTTTAAAAATTAATAGATCAATTGAGAAATGAGAATTTGAAACGTGAAACATGGAATTCCATTGTAAAATTAAGTTAGATAATTAAAGAGGGTCAGGCATATTTAGAATTACAATGTAAATTAGTAGGTAAATATGATTCAATTTACAAAAATTCCTAGGGATGGGAAGAAGGAAGGGAATCAGCAATGGACATTTTTTATTTATTTTAATGCCACATGTGTCAAAGAAGCAGGTGTAAAAGGAGCAAGCCTGTAAAACCCATAAAATGGTAAAAAGGGTTTCTGGCTAGGATTCACAACCTGACATGAACAAGCCATAAAAAAACCCTGCAGTAGAAAAACTCCATTCTTCATAGGGTTCCCCAGAACTGGCAAAGAACTAAACTTGTCCTTGGTCAGGAGCTAACTTCATAGGATCCTGTCTTATTTAGCTCATTTTCTTTTTTTAATTAATTCATTCATTTTTTTATGGTGACGGTTAACGAAATTCTACAAGTTTCAGCTGTACATTTTAAATATATATATTTACATTGTATGTTCACCTCCTATAGTTAGATTTCTTTCTGTCACCACATATTTGATCAATATAGAGATAAGATAAAGTTGAGAAAGATTTTACTCTCTCTCTCCTCCCCTAGACCCTTTGGTAACCACTAGTCTATTGTCCATGTCATTGAGTCTCTGTTTGTTTGTCCTGTTCATTTGTTGCTTTTAGGTTTACATCCCTCATATAAGTGACATGATGTGATTTTAGACTTTTTCTATCTGGATTATTTTGTTTACCATGATTATCTCAAGGTCCATCCATGTTTATTTAGCTCATTTTCTAAACTGAGCTTTGAAGTGCTCATCAGTCAGTGGACCTTTTATCATTTTATAGTAGATAACTTTTCATATTACAAGATGTATTTTCTCAAGAGCTCACAGGCTTTACAGTTATTTCAATTATCTTCTATTCTTTATTTTATAGTAATAGAATTATACTGTTCTATTCAGTCTCAATTTTGAACCCCTGACCAGCATTCAGGGAATTTTAAAATTATATTATAATTTTATTTTTTAAATTTATTATCTCTTTCAACAATATCTAGAGTTAAGGTATTTTACTATTAAATGTATGTTTAGTTTACATAACTTTGTTCTGGTGCTTACAATATTCTAAATTGCTCTTACTATATAGACCTTAGTCCTCTGACTTAACTTCCCCACCAAGCTACACATTCATATAGTAACTGCATTCTGGAGCGATCTACTTAGACATCCCTCAGATATAAACCAAAAGTCCTTATTTCACATAAACTTGGATCCCTTTATCTTCTGTTAGAAAGCTGGTGTCACAAAATAATAAATATGTTAGTCATCCCTGACTTCTAATTTTCCTGCAATTTTTATACCCAGTTAGTTGTCAAGTTTTGTAGATTCTACTTCATAAATCTTTCTCAACTTTATCTTATCTCTATATTGATGACAAAGTAGTTTGGTTTCTCATTATTTTCCTTCTAAACATAAATTCAAAACTTCACTATTTTAGCTGTGACCTTAACTAACCTTATCTATCTGAACCACAGTTTCCTTATCTGTTAAATAAGAAATATTAGATTCTGCTTAATATTTTGTTTTGACAATAAAATGTAATAAGGAATATAGATTAAGCACTTGGACAATACCTAGCATTTAAAAAAAATACTTATCAATAGATTTTATTGATTTGTAAAAAACAAACAAACAAACAAAAATCAACCCAATATATGAGAGTCCGTGTTTCAAGAATCTGGCAAAGCACTGGACAGCACACAGTCCCTGTAGCTTACAGTGCAGAAGAGACAGGCAAGTAATTAGACAATTTCAATACAGTATCACAAGTGTTTTAATAGTCATGGGCAAATAGGAATACATAGGCAGGGCATCTGACCAAGTCTTCAAAAATGTTGAAAGTTGATGGTTAACTGATGTTGATATAAACTGAGGATTAGAAGGAATTAAAAGAAGAGTGGGAAGAACTTTCAGGAGGTAAAAAATGGCAATGTAGTGACTAGTGAATGAGCAAGAAATTTATTTGTGGATTTTCAAATTTAGTGTGGCTGGAGCCCATAACTCATAAAGAGGAGGCAGAACTATGATTGTTGATATAACCACATATCTGAAAAACCCAAAAGAATAAGTGAAGAACTTTAGAAAATATGAGTATAAAATGAGGTAAATACTTTAAAATCCTAATATATGCATGTGTATGTGTACACACACATACACACACACACGCGCGCGGTTTCCCTATAGTCTCCAAATAATTAATTAGTTGATATGGTAAGCAAAATATCTCATGTATAACAAAGCAGTTAACATGTAACATGTAGAACTATTAAAGAAATATAAATGACTATGTCAGAAATGTGAATTCAGAATTCTAGGTAGAATTATAAGTTCAACTCAGGGATATTTACGAGATCTTAAAAGAGTGAATGAGATTCTATGCTTACGAAAGGTTATGAACATAACTCAGTGTTATGAACGTGCTAGCTTTATCTAAATTCAGCTTTAAATTTAATGTATTATAATCAAAATCCTATGAGCATTTTATATACTTGTTTTAATATTGGAAAAATTGTTTCTAGAATTCTTTTGAAGAAATAACTTTGGATGAGAATAGCCAAGAAATTTCTGAAGAAGAAACTTAAAAAGGAACACTTGCCCTGACAACCATGAAAGCTACATTAAAGTCAGAGTAATAAATAGAAGAAATATTCAGGAAATCAAATATATTGTATTCCTATATTATATTACATATTGTACATATGATTTTTGTTTATTGTAAATTTGAATGTAAAATTAGTAAGTAATAGATGAATTACTCAGTAAATAATATAGATACTTTTATTTATTCTGCAAAAATTTAGCCAAACTAAAATAAAGTTATATCCTACCTCACGTTTTAAACAAAAGTAATTTCAGAAAGAAGAAAGCATTGATATATTTCTTTTTATAATATATGGGTGAGATAGGTACTTCTAAGCATGGCACCAAAGTCAGAAAGCATCAAAAATAATTGATAAATCTGATGGCTTAAAAGAAAAAAAAATCCTTAAACAATGAAAGAGGTTGTATGCTGTTTGCCACCAGTTCTGAAATTGCATGATGATGTATATTTGTGACTATTTTCTTACATTGCACAGAGTTTTGATAAGGATATTTGGCATGCCTTAACACTAAAGGAAATCATATTCTTCAGTCCTGGAAAATTTTCTTGAATTGTCTTTGATTTTGTTCTTCTCTTGCATTTCTTATGTTCTCTCTTTTCAAATTCCTGATTTTAATGTTGGATTTTCTGTACTAGTTTTCTTCTTTTCTTTTCTTTCTTATTTGCTAACCAGTTACCTTTTTTGTTCTGCTTTCTTGGGAAATATCTTGATTTTATCTTTCATCTCTTCTAATGAATTTTTCAATTCTGCTATCATACTATAATTTCTATGAAACCTTCTTTGTTTTCTAATTGTTTATTGTTTTTTAGTAACCTGGTGTTACTTAACAGATTTGGTATATTCACTTTCTACCTTCATCGTGTATTTCCTCCAAGTTACTTTTGCTTTGGCCTCTGTTTCCTTAAATATCTGATATTCTTTTGTTATTTATTCATTTTTATGCATGGGACCCAAAAAAGCTATATGCCTGAAAGCAATTCATCTACTGTTGGCTGTAAGATAATCTACTGGGTCACTTCAATAAGAAAACCCTGACATCTTTATCATTAGATATATTCTATTGTGCTGTTCAAAATCCCAGAGGACATATCGTAAATCTGCTTCCTAGAAAGAATATGTCTGCTACCTAGCACTCTGTGAAATGGATATGGGAAGAAGTTTGGGAAATCTCAATATTTATAACATAAACTTTTACTTAACCCCCCTTTTCACTACAGTGCCCACTCCTAGCTGGGACTAAGTTCCCCAATAAAAGAATAAACCTGTGTTTTTCTCTGGAGACAATTTACTAGCCACATGGAGTAGAGGAGGAAATCAGAGGGTTCAACTTGTTCTTGTTAAAATAATTCACTATATTTATCCCCCACCTCAAAGGTAATTGGTATTACCAATTTCTGAAACTTTGAGGTTCTGTAGTGTAAGCTGGCATGCTTTGGACTTTCTCCATAGCAATCTTAAAATTTCATTTTCTCAAGTCTAATATTTTTCAGTTACCACTCATCCATCTGCTTTCTAACTTCCAAAAAAATGTTTTCCTGATTATTCTAATTTATGCACTTAATATTGTTTTAAGGTTTCAGAAAGAAGCAGAACCAAATGAAAACCTAATGAGTGGCTCAACATACAATCTTCAACAAGGCAGACCTAATGCTAAACCCTTGGAAGGGAGAGTTCAGTATGTGATTAGGCATATGGTTTGGGCAAAAATGAACCCATTAATGAAGATAAATCGTCCAGCTGCAAAAGGCAAAAAAA
>NW_011888848.1:2969905-2980857 GCF_000151845.1 Pteropus vampyrus
ACCTAGAAGTGAAATTTCAGGACTGTATGGTAATCCTATTTAACTTTTTTTGAGAAACCATCACACTGCTTTCCACAGTGGTTGTACCATTTTATTCTCAACCAGCAATATGCAAATGTTCAATTTCTTCATATCTTTACCTATACTTATTTTCTGTTTTTTTTTTGATAACAGCCATTTTAATAGATATAAAGTAGTATCTCATTGTGATTTTGATTTCCATATACCTATTGAATTCATAATGTTGAACAACCATTCATGTTCTTATTGGTCATTTGTGTATCCTCTTTGTGAAATGTCTATTCAAATCCTTTGCTCATTTTTAATCCACTTGATTGTTTTTACTACTGTTGAGGTATAGTTTATACATTCTAGATATTAATTCCTAATGAGATATATGTCTAGCAAATATTTTCTCCCATTGTGTTTTACACAGTTGATTATATCCTTTGAAGTCCAACTTACCAATTCTTTTCTTTTGTTGCCTGTGTTTTTGGTATTCTATCCAAGAAATCATTGCCAAATTCAGTGTCATGAAGGTTTTCCCAATGTTTTTTTTCTAACTGTTCATTTTATTGTATGCAGATATTCAGTTTTTCCAACACCATTTGTTGAAAAGATTGTCTTTTCCCAATTATATGGTCTTGGCACACTTGTTGAAGATCTATTGACTATATATGTGAGGATTTATTTCTGGGTTCTCTACTTTTTTCCACTTGTTTGTATGTCTGTCTTCTTGTTAGTACCATATTGTTTTGATTACTGTGGCTTTGTGGTAAGTTTTGAAATTAAGAAGGGTGCGACTTCCAAATTCGTTCTTCATTTTCAAGATTATCTGTTTAGATTCCATATGAATTTTAGAATGGATTTTTTAATTTCTGTAAAAGAAATCTATTAGAATTTTAATAAGGATTACATTAAATTGGTAGATTGCTTTGAGTAATGTTTATATATTAACAATATTAAGTTTTTCAGTCCATGAACACTTGATATCTTCCCATATATTTACATGTTCTTTAATTGCTTTTAGTAATGTTTTATACTTTCAGTGTACAAGTCTTTCACCTCCTTGGGTAAGTTTATTCCTAATATTTTATTCTTTTGATGCTATTGTAAACTGAATCATTTTTCTTAATTTCCTTCTTGGATTGTTTATTGTTAGTATATAGAAACACATCTTATTTTTGCATGTCGAATTTACATCCTGAAACCACTGTATTCGTTTAATGGCTATAATAAGGTTTTGTTCTTTTTTTTTTGTGGAATCTTTGGAGTTTTCTACACCTAATATTATATTGTATATAAACAGAAAATTTTTAGTTTTTCTTTTCCAATTTGGATTTCTCTTATTTCTTTTTCTTGCATAATTGCTCTGGCTAGGAGATCCAGTACTGTGTAGAACAAAAGTGGCAAATTCAGGAATCCTTGCTTTGTTCCTGATCTTAGAGCAAAAGCTTCAGTCTTTCCCCATTAAATATAACGTTAGCTGAAAGTTTTTCATATAGGAATTTTATTATGTTAAGAAATTTCCTTCTATTCATAGTTCTTTGAGTCTTTTTTTAAATCATGAAATGTGTTAAATTTTATTAAATGCTTTTTCTGCATGAGATGATCATTTTTTCTTGCCTTTATCCTGTTAATGTGGTATATTACATTAATTGATTTTCATATGTTGAACCATCCTTGCATTACAGGAAAAAATCACACTTGGTCATGTGGTATAATCTTTTTAATATGCTGTTAAATTCAGTTTGTTAATATTTTGTTGAGAATTTTTAGATTGATATTCATCAGGGATATCGATTAACTTTTCTTATAGTATTTTTGCCTGGCTTTGGTATGGGTAATGCTGGCCTCATAGATTGTATTCTCTTTTCTTCAAATTTTTAAAAGAATTTAAGAATTAGTGTTAATTCTTCTTTAGATATTTGGTCAAATACATTTGTGAAGCCATCTGGTCCTGGGCTTTTTTTTTTCCAGGGAAGGCAAAGTTATGATTACTGATTCAATTATCTTACAAGTTATAGGTGTATTTAGATTTCTTATTTCTTTGTAATTCAGTCTTGGTAGATTGTGTGTTTCTAGGACTTTGTTCATTTAATCTAGATTATCAGATTTTTGCCATACAATTGTTTATACTATTCCCTTATAATTCTTATTATGTCTATGAAATATGTCCCGTTTTTCATTTCTGATTTTAGTTGTCTTCTTTTTCTTCTTATTCAGTCTAGCTATAAATTTGTCAATCGCGTACAGTTTGAGTTCTTGTTCTTCTAATCCTACCCACACATTTTTCTTGTTTCTGTTCTTGTAATTCATATAGATTGTCATTATATTTTATTGTCTTATAGTTTAGTTTCTTATAAGAATAAGCTGTTATAGTTTAATTTGTTTTTATGCAAATTTATAGCATTCATTTATATATCTTCATGTTTAAAATGTCTGATCACTCAGTCATACTACAGCAAATCGAAGTCTGATTTCTACTTAAATGTCTAATATATTTATTAATGTATTAAAAGTCATTTCTTAAGTTGGAGATAATATATGTGGGTAGTGTGTTTTCTTTCCTTTTACATTTGAAAATTAATTATGTGGTTTTTACATTTTCCTGTAGACTTTTTTCCTTCTAAGTGTCACATGTCAGAGAGAAGACTGAGATTAGCTGAAATTTTTCTCGACAGGTGTCATGTTTGACTGTTTCACATATCTAAATATTTATAAGTATTTTTATCTTTAATATGCTAACAAAAGTTAGTTGAAAGTTTTGTTTGCTAATTTCATCCTGAAACTTTCTGAGTTTTTTCTGGTTATTGAAGTTTGTCATTTTATCTCAGAAAAGTTTTCCTGTATCAGAGATTTGATAAGAGACCATATTCTCTTATAATTTTTAGGGCCTTAAAACTATGTCTTCTAAAATACTAAAAATATATATAATGTATAATATTTATTTATGCATCTATTTTATATCAATCCACGTAAGATATCAATAATTTCTATAAGTGGAAATTGTACAGATCTGACTTATGATTAGAAATTCAAAAATTTCAAAATTAATAAGCAATTAAATTGAAAAATAACTAACCACTAGGAAATTTTAAAAGATCTGACACAGCTCACATCAATGAAAACATTAAAAAAAACACAATATGATCTTTTTATAATATAAAACACAAAGAAATAGATTGCATCAGTAAAATTATAATCAGGACAGAAGCTAGATTTTTTTTCAAAGAATTTTGTTCATACAATGTATCTACCTTAATAGTTTTACAAATAAGTTCTCTGGAACTCTCAAGGAACAGATAATTCTCATATATAAAATGTTTGAAAAAATAGGTACTGTTATGATAATGCCAAAACCTAACAAGATATTTTAAAAAATGAAGCAAGCCAATCTCACTGATGAATATAAGTGCCAAATTCTAAACAACATTTTAGCAAATCGAATCCAGTAGTCTCTCATAAAATAATACATTGACAATTTTATTTCAGAAATACAAGATATACTGCACTCCTCATTCTCAGCAGTTTATCTTGCCTCTTCACTTAGAAGACAGATCTTATGCAATGTAAATACTCTAAATTTTTAAAAGAATATGAAGCATCTCTGCAATGCTAGTTCTTCAGATGACCTTTTAATCCTAACTCTTCTTGATTATATTAGTACTTCTCCCATCATTTTATTTCCACTTCAATTACTCACATCATCAATGAGACCTATTCATTGACTCATTCCTTCACATCTGCAACATCAAGCTATAACTAATTCTCTTCACAGAATTAGTTTTCCTCTCCACTTCCTTACCACATACTTATTTCTTAAACATTTGCAATTTATATTCTGGCCCACCTTTGTCCCACTGCCCTCAAAATCTCCAATATCTTGCTTGTCCAAACAAGTAGATTTTTCTCATACTCTGTAATCATTGACTGATCTACAGAATTAAGGCTGTTGACCGCCATCTTTTGCTTGTAGCGACTTTACTCTTTCTTGAGTCTCCTATCTCTCAGAATGCTTTTCTCCTGCTTCCTTGCAGGTTCCTCTTTTCTAGTCTTATGCATACATAAGTATCTGTCATTGGTCTTCTTATCACCCAATTCTCTCTTCCTAATGGACTGATTCACTCTTTGACTTCAAAAAACACTGCCACATGAATCTATGTTGTTATATAATTAAATAAGTTATGTAAAGTACCAAGAAAAGGGTTTGAGGATAAAGAGATTTCCAGACATCTATCTGTTCCATTTTTCCCATCCATATAAATTTCTTCCTTCATTTACTTTCATTTTTCAAGTCCTTTTCTATTTTGACTTCTAAATCTAAAATTTCAGTTCTCCTCCAGATATACTGATAGCATGCATGCATGCCTCCCAAACTCAAGACATGCAATACACAAAAATGCATTTTATTATTCTAATTTATTTTCTCAATCCTCCCAATACTTCCATACATCCTTCACACCACTACCAAGGCTATTTTTCTAAATCATGAATAAGATCTGAACATCTCTATCACAGAATAGTTACATTGCTGTTATGTCGTTTCAGTAGTAATTCACTTGGTCTTGTATTATAGTTAGTTTGCACATGTTTATTTTCCCCAACTATTATGTAAAGTCTCTGAAAGCAAGTTCTACGTTTTGCTCATATATCTCTCCACGAAATTTGTGGACATTTACATAGTAGAAGCTCAATAAACATTTGCGGATGGATGGATAGATAAATTAAACTAAAACAAACCGATAATACTTTCCCTTACAGATGATTTTGCAAATGACCTCAATGAACACTCCTCTAATCAAATTTAATAATAAACATTTTAACCTTTGATGAGTCTTTTTCTTACACCAGAAAGCAGAGTAGAAAACTAAAAGTAATAAAATTAATGTCTGATTTTAGGAGGAAAAATTATGATCTGTTTAATCCCAAATCAAGATCTGACATGTGGCATCCTCTAATAATGCAACTTTATCAGAAGCTGAGTAAACATAAAGCAATTTTTCGCTAATAAAAAATTTTTCTTAGTTAATTGGGGTGAATTCTTTGAAGAAAAGCTAATTAATTACTCAAGCTTCTTTACAACTATACTAGTAGCTGCTAAAGACTACATTTATTCCTTACCTTTATTTGAAATTTTTAAATCAAATTCAGCTGATCCATTGATGTTCACATGTGTAATGTTACAGTCTACCACACCTTGCCTCCTTCCTATGAAAAAATAATACATAAAAACTATCAAATAATCTCCTACATTAAGATATATGATTAATTAGACAACCTGAAAACTAATGAAGTAGGCTACGTGATTTTTGACAGAATCCATAGGACCTATCCTAGAATTTGGACAAAATGTAACAAATGAATATATAAAAATATATACAAAATCCTGCATAAGAGTATATATTTAAATTGAAAAGTTTATGACTGACATGATACAAGACAAAGTTGAAAATGATTCTAAAAGAAATGAAGTATAAGTTATCAGACTCCTGTGTTGAGAACAAGGGGATGAGTTATCCTTTAATCTGTTTGTCTGGAGGTCAAAATCCAAACCCTGACGTCTGTACCACTGCAGGCTATTTATTATGCAATATATTCATCTAGAATACTACAAGCTGATGTCCCACCTAAAACTTGGAAAACTTTAGGCCCAACAGATGTGTAGTATGTTTTACCCACTAATCTGGCAGACCTAGAAAAATTATTTCCCATAACATATTTTGTATACTGTGGAGATTTCAATGCCAGAATTGGTGTTGGCTCATTAAAACCTGTGGAAAAATCTGAAAAGTATATAATAGCCCAGCAGGCCTTTCCCTGGAATGAATGTTTTAGAATAAGCACATAAATTTGGTTTGTGGTTGTTCGACTTCCTAATCTTATACCAAACATACTGTGTCCATAGAACCAGATAAAATAACCCTTGTGGAATTTAAATGGTTCAAATAAGTACAAGTGCCAATGCTACATACAACATGAAACTCTTTTCCACATTTATGAATGTTATGAATAAGATTATCGTTAACAAAAGAACTAAAAGCAATGTCTATGAACTAGTTTTGACATTTGACATCCCTGATAGTCATTCCCACTCTCCATTCATTTTAGAAGCTGCTATATGTTTGCGAGTTGAAACTTTTACTAGAAAGCATATCCATTTTATTAAGTAAAATCCACTAATACACTAGAAATAGAGGAGATTTCAGAGAAAACCATTTGGACCTTCATATCTGATCCATCTCAAAGGCCCAACAAATGTGTCCTCCACACTGGATCCTTGTTTTCCTTTGTTCTGCTATATTTTTAAAGACCCTGATAGATTCCTTTGCAGAATATTATAATAATTCCATTTATTTTTTCATTCTTTCTCCCCCCAGTCTCTACCTCAATCAATCCTGTTACTGTCATCAATTTACTGTGTTTATTTGGTAACATCATTTTCTTGCCAAACACTTTTAGTGGCTCTCTGCAGCCTAAGAATAAAGTTTAAATTCCTAAACCTAAATTTCAGTCCTCCAATGTCAAATCTCTACAGTTGGATTATTTTCAGTAACTTCTTTACTCACTTAAAAAATTAGGGCCTCAGATACCAAATGCATCCCCTTTTTCTTTTCTTCTTTCTTCTTCATTAATTTAAAATATTTTCCTTTTTCTCTCTATCTAACTAAAGCAAATCTTTCAAGAATCAGCTTATATTTATTTACCTAAATAAAACTTCCTCTAGATTATAATGATATTTTCATCAACTGAAACAGACCAATTATAGGCTATATAATTTAATAAGAATTTTTCATGGTGTCTTAACACTCTTATTATTCTCTTGAAATGTTATTTAAATTTTGTATTAGTATTTCACTTCCAAGATTGTTTGGTTGTGAATGGTGATTTTCTCAGCAAGATTGTAAGGATTTGTGTGCAGGATTTCATGGTTTTTTTTTTAAATCCCCAATGAGTACGTATAATATCTGTGCCTCCACCAACTGCTGACTTAGTTGAAAATAAAGTTTACTATCCCTGTGGTTTAGAGATTATAGTTAAAATCTACAGATGGACACACACATACATACACTCACACATACACACCTCTAGACACACACAAATCTAAAGGTATACACATCAAGATTATTATTTTATTTTTTATTATGGAAAACTTCAAGCATATACAAAAATATAATATGGGATCATGGATCCCTAATGACTCATTATCCAGCTTCAATAATTATCAACATACAGCTAGTCTTCTTCCTCCTTTCACCCACGCATCTCTTTTTTTCTTGCATTGTTTAAAACTGAACCTCAGACAGCATATCAACAACAGAAACATTTCTAAAATTCATTACCAATAAGATATGTAAACAAGTACTAAATAAGTTATTGGACTGGCTGTTATTAGAGCCAAGTAGGAAGGTTGCATAAAGATAAAGGCAAACCACAGTTTGATAGGTCAAAATAATGGTACACACAGCTACATAAAATACTTCTTATTTCTCGAAGAAGTCAGATACTTTAGCTATCATCTCTATGGAATAAAAATCTATATAGATACTCCTATGAAGGGATGGACAATTGACTTCCTATTGGATTGCAGTTCATTCACTTAAATGTGTCTTTGTCCCAGAAGTTAAAATATTATGTTAAAAAATCATTATTTTTAAAACAATTCATCTATTCTTCTATTTTCATTTCCTTGTTCTGCAAAATACATTATGGGCTCTCTAAATAGCAATGACTTCTATTAGTCATGCTAGTGGGCAGGAATTTAGGTTCAGGAGCTGATTAAATGCAATAAGCTCGAGAACTTCAGGCCTCAGATTTGTTGAAGTATTGTATCTACAACAAAGAAAGCTGCACAGAGATTTAAAGTAATGGAATCCACAGACTTCCTTCACAACTACAAGAATAATCTGAAATAATTTACTGACATAATTGCATTTCTTGTGCTGTTTTAAGATGTCTGTATTAAGAAAGGTACATATTAAGTATATATACAAGGCACAAATTAGAATATATAGACCACAGATTAGAAAAGTAGTTTTAAAATAGAATTTTAGGGCAACACAGTGAACTTTGGGATCTTGTAGAAAAGATTGCTGAATTGAGAAGGAAAGAAAATGTTAAATTACATGATAAACCAAAGCAGGCGGCTATGCATTTCGAAGGCCGAATTTTTTTGTCAAGTCTCAGAATAACTTTCATATAATAGTTTTCATAAACTTTGTTATTTGCCTTTCAGCTAAATTTTGCAAGTTTTTGTATGCAATGTTTTTAATATGTGTTACCAATCAGATACGTACTTTGCTAGAGTATATGCAGAGGACATGTGTGGTACATTCTGATGGTGGGAGCTATAGTGTGAGGGGAAACCAAGGAACTGGACAATATGGGAGCAGCCTGTCTTTATGAGGAAAGGCAAAAGGCAGGAATGAGAAAGCAGAGCAAAGGGAGAATGTGAAGTCAGAGCAATGGGAGGTTGGGATTTGTTAACCTAGGAAGTATAAGAGCTTATTTGTGAACCATTGGAAGGAACCAAGAGGGAGGGAGGGAGCAAGGGAGGAAGGAATGGAAGGAGAGGGAGAGAGAGAGAGAATGAAAATACAGAGAAGGGTTGATGCAGATTCTAAAAGATGTGAGAGGAAATCAGAAAAGCAGTTGTAAGATTAATCATAAGTAGGAAAAGCATCTCCATTTTTCTGAGACTAAAGAAAAGGAAATGACAGTAAAGGCCAATGTCACTTTGTCTGTACTGCTGAAGACCAAAATAAAGGGATTCATCATCAATAGTCTTGATTTTTACCAAGAGGAAGAACAATTTTTTGTTTTAAAAGAGATGAGAATAGAGGAAGCTAAAGAACTTGAAATAGTTGCTTTGAGGAAATGGAATAAAAGCCTGCACAGAGATAAGTAAAGCTCAGTGTGGCTGAGGGCCTCAGTCAACACCAATATAATCATCTCAGCACAGGCACTAAGCACAACTAAAATTCTCCTTGGCCTAGTCTAGATAACATGCAACTCTATAAAATGAATCTGCCATAGCAGGCTGGCTGACAGTCAAGCAGGAGACATTTTTCTCACTAGGGGTATTGCTGTTCTCAAAATATTTTTTTCTTGCTCATATACTATTCCTAGTCTGGGAAGATCAAGATTTTCCCCAGTATCTCACAAGTATTGGGCTACAGAGCATTGACAGTCAAGAGGTGTCTACTGGCCAGATGTGTCCTACAAATATTTTGCTTGAGTGTTTTGAAATTTGGGAAATTAAACATAGAACTTTGGATTTGCCTTTTTTTTTTTTTGTCATAGAAGTGCAGAGATCACCTGGTTTGTATAAAGACTGGGCTACAGGACAATTAGGACCAGCATATACTTTTTTGTTCACCATGCTATACCTTCTCTTGTCTTAATTCACATATTTGTATTTCCTTTTGCTAGAGAGGGAACGATATCTATTAAGAGGATTATTAATTTAATGTTACACTTTCACCTATACTACAAAATGCACATGAAACCATAGAAATCATCTTTAAAGTAAGAATTTTGGCAATTTATTGATGAGTAGATTAAGACAATTCTGGAGCTGACAGGCTTGTTTGAGTTTCATCCACTTATTGATAAAACTATCCATCACTACTTATCAAGTAAGTGCAAAGACATTATAAAGTTGCGATGTTGTGCTTGATGTGTAAAATCTCACCTGGGCGATTGCAATAGCCTCTCAACCGAGCTCCTTGTTCAAAACCTCCTTCTCATATGATCTTTCCTCTACACAGCAATATTGTTCACATGTCGTTTTATAAATATGGAGAGCACAGCTCAGCGAGGTCATATAGCTTACCCAACGATACAGCTGCTGAGTCTGAGACCAGAATGTGGTCCTTCCTATTACTTCCAGTACTCTTTGTGGTCTGTCTTGTTTTTTTAAAATGCTGCTTAATTCCTTAAAACAGAAAACATGATATTTTGCTAAACTTATTTATAAAAATTAAATGCTACTTTGACTTCATTGTATAGGAATGTAACCCCTGCTGCTATAGCCCATACTCAAACATATGCACAAAACATCTCATCCAGTAGTAAACACACAGTAATGGTTTCCCTCAAATAAGACACATCGTTCATGAATAGGGTGATTGGTTTTTAAAAAGATATTTCTACCTCATGAACAGGACAGCTAAATTTAGCACTAATTGGAAAATGCTTTGAAACAAAATAGTCTTGACCAAATTTTTTTGTTTTGGGATTCTGGTGCAATAGATTTTCTTAGCAAATCTGTGTCTTATTTGGAAGAAGTGTTTTAGGGTACTGGGTAAATCTGGCCAAACTCGGGTCTAAAAACCTCTATCCTTGTCATTTTCTGGAGTCTAATACATTTCACAATGGTCCTGAGAACTTTGTGTGCAATCTAACTTTAAAGAATAATGGAACTGGCAAGATTATAGCCTCATATTAGACAATTATTCATTAATAATAGCTATACCCAACTTTCTGGATTACTAAAATATTAATTGTATGACATTCCATTGTAAATAAATTCTAAATGGCATTTATGAAAGCATAAGAATATGATATTCAAAATAAATCAGTAACAGAATTCTAATTTGGCTTGGGTGATATAAATTAGTATAATTTTCTGAAAGTTTTGCTGGTAACTGTAGGAGCCAAATTCAAGATATAATAATCTAGGAATAATCAACTCCTGATTGATCATGATAGAGAACAGACAAGTATTAGTTATTTATTTAATAGATAAACATCCAATTGCACTTACTATGTGCCAGACAATGTTCAAATAGCTTTACAAATATTAAATAACCGAATCTTCACAACAAACCTGTGAGGTAAATGTACTATTATTAGCCTCATTTTACTAATGAGAATGCAGAGCTATAGAGAAATTAAGTAACTTGTCCAGATCATACAAGTACCTCTCTCAGTTCATATTAATAATATTG
>NW_011888848.1:2982737-2993160 GCF_000151845.1 Pteropus vampyrus
AATGTGCTTACCACCTGTTAATAGGGTCTAACCAATCCTAGGCATCTCCAAGTTTGTCTTAAAAACCCAAATGATTTGTCAGACACCATGCATGTCTGAGAACATAATGAGCCAGGCTGAATACCAATGCCCTGGGATTTCAAGCATTTTTGAACCCAACATCACAGGGGAGGAAAGAGAATACCAAGAATACATAAGCCATAAAAAATGAAAATGAACAGAAGGAATAAACATTTTGAAACTCACTTCATCAAACTAATCAACCAGTGCCTAAAACTAGCAATTCCTCTGAAGCCTTTTAACAAGGCCACAAATCACCCCTGCTGACACAGCCCAGCAGGCAAGTTTTTGTTGAATGGGATCTTCATGACTGGATATCCATTGCTCAAAGAAACTTTTTGAAAGGGGCAAGTTCAGTGGACAACAAGCTAGACACATCATCCTGTATAGCAGATTAGCATTTTAATGGGAAACCAATGAGAGTGATATGACATCATATAAATAAAGCTCGTCTTTTCATTGACCCAATTGGCTTTGCAGTACACTGTAACACCACCAAAGTGACTGTTTGCTTTATTGACTTGTGTTAGCTGTAGTTATACATGGTGAGTGACAGATCATATCTGTAAGGTACGTGGGGTCAGAAATGAAAATTCTCATCATTTTATCTTAAAGTTGGCTGCAATGTCCTATGAACTTTAAGTGATTAAATATGTTTAAAATAGATTATTTTAAGCTCCTGAGGACCTTTGTTTCAGATCATTTTTAGGACAGGGGACTTACAGTAATTAAGTGTATTTTTCACTTCAAAACACTGTAGCAGAAATTTATTTGAAATATAATAACTAAAATGGAGGGAGAGAGGGAGAAGAAAAAGAGAGAGAGAGAGGATTTTGAGAGAAAGAAAAGTGCTAATTTTAACTAACCAGGAATAGTTTGCATCTCTATATAATTCATTAGCTGTCATTGCATAACACATGATTGGCTTTTATTTGCTCAGTGATAAATGAATATTTCCAGTCCCCAAAGTCAAAACTCACATGAGATGTTGTATCTTCTCATGTGAATAATTATTCAGTGGTCAAGAAAAGACAGAGCCTTCGTCCACAAGTGGCTACCAGACTGAATCAGAAGCAAGAATCTCAATAGACTAGTCTGACCTCCAGCACGACACATTTCTATCTTTCAATTATTCTTTTCTTTATTATTTTCAACACATTTTGAGTGAATAATGAAGAAAACAGGCAAAATATCTCTTTCCTGATATTCTGGTGAGTGGAGCTAATTAATAAATTTATAGTATACTACATGTTATATATGTTAGATATTAATAAATGCTAAGGAGAATAATAAAGCAGAAACTAGGGCTAGGAAATGTGGGAGAAGGCTGCATTTTAGATCAGGAAATCAGAGAATACCTTATTGAGAGAGTGTCATTTGAATCGAGATCTGAAAAAGGTAAGAGAGTGAACTGGGTAGACAGTTTAGAAAACAGAATCCCAGGAAAGGAAAGAGCAAGGGCCAAGGACCCTGAGGGTGGAGTAGATGGTATATTTAGTAACACCAAGGAGGGTAGTCTGGCTGTACTGGAGTGAGACAGGAGTGGGCATGAAAAAGGAAATCAGAGAGCTCTCTTGGAACCAAGTATGGAGCATCTATAAATCAACAGGATTTTTTTTCTCACTCTGAGATAGGGATTCATTGAAGGATTTTAAGCAACATAGTAACATAATATGACTTATACTTTATAATAGGATATTTCAAGGAGACTGTTAGTCATGCCATGGTTGTTTATAACATTCAATGCCAAAATGTTTAAATTTTTAAAATCTTTAGCATTGATCTAAAATGAACTCAAAATTTCCCATTTTATGGTGATAAAATTAAAGTTCAGTGATAGTGAGTGATTTTCTTAAGGTGGTTGGTGGTTGAGCCAAACTTTTCCATCTGGAGTAGAATAGAAGTAGAAATAATGAGTTCCGTTGTTTGAAACAATGAAATATACTAATTTGTTTTGGAAGAGCCCATATGCAGAGGTCTAAGCAATAAGATGTAATCACAGTTTGGGTTTCTGTTTGATCTGGTAATTGTATGTAGTCATAGCCTAAGTCTTCATTCATTATTAGTGATTCTGGTAAGAATGATATCATTTCACTTTTGCCATATTTTAGATACTCATCATTTTAGCAAGACCTGGAACTGACTATAGACTAGATAAAGAGGACATAACATAGATAAAGAGGTTTGGTAAAAATCAACTTGATTAAACAGAAAAGGCTTCAGCAGGACTAAAAGCCCTTCTTAGCTGTTTCGGTAACATTTGAGCATGTAGACCACGATCACTTTTTGTATGGCAATGCACCTGAATATAGCCTTCTGCTTCTTCAAAAGTTAGACCATCCAAGGCAGACAGAGTTTTCTTATAAAATGTGTCCCTCTTTGTCTAGAGCAAAGTATAGGGCTCCTTTGGGGCATGGTTTGCTTGACTTCTACTGCAAGAAGCTACATGTTCTTCAAAGATGGCAACCTTTTTCACATAGATGGAGTTATGATTCTTCTGTAGCATGAGTTCTGGCAACATAGATCAAAACTCAATTTGGATAAATTTCCACCCCATCTGGTGGGAATCTGAGTACCTTTCATTATACCAAAACAATGTACAGCTTGAGAACTTAAAGCACTGAAGGACCAACTGTCACTAAAAATAAGACCAAGAAAAGTTTAAAAGCCCAGACAAATTCTAATTTAACAAGCACTGTCAATACCCCAGGGATATGTCAGTCTTTTGAACATTGCCACCATAACCACATCAAGGCATGCAGTAAAGGACTCAGATGAATCAGAATATGAAATAGATAATTAAGCATCCACATAGTCTTTTGTCTTCCCATTTAATAAGAAGAGAGAGAAAAGTGGCTAGTATTCTCACACAGGTCTTATCCATAAAACTAAGATGTCAAGCAAAGCCCATCAGCAGTATGACTGTTGCAACTCACTTGCTGGAAAAGATGATTAAGGATTGCAGGATGGGTTGTAGCGAAAGGAGGATCCTCAAGATGTGATGCCATAAGGAGGATGTAAGGAAATTGATTCCAAAGCCAATATAACCACAGTGGAAAGACTGGCCTCTGTAGGAATTTTCAATGAAAAACTGATAAAACATGATGATTAGCTACGTCAACAGCCAATCGATAGAGGGATAAAGTAGAAATGACTAGCACTTCAAATCTAGAATGTCAAAATAAAACTACTGACAGATGTAGGCAGTTAAAAAAGAAATTTGGATTGAGAAGAGAATAAAATAAAAGCTGCTATTTATTGACTACTTCCCATAATAAAGCACTTCATTCATTATCTCATTCAATTCTTTCAGCAACCCTATTTACTTATGTTTATTCATGTACTTATTCATTCACAAACATTTATCACATGCCCATTGTGGACTAGGCATTGTCCTATGTAAACATTATTATTTCTATAAGGAAATAATAAGGAAACTAAAATTCCATAACAATTAAAGTAACTTGTGCAAGTTACCATAGCCAGTAAATAGCAGAGCTAGAAGGCAAACCCAGGTTGGATGAATTCTAATGTTACCATAACTACTGTAAGTTTTAGTTTTAGATTTGTTGAATTCAAGAGATGACAACTGACAAAAAAATTAAAGTCAGTTGTGATAAGACAAAAAAATAAACAAAATGGTGAAGCCATAAAGCTTGTAGTGGCAGTAGCTGAATAAGGAAGGAGTCAAGTGTGTGGGGGGTGGCACGGTGGGGGTGGGAAGAGGGATAAAAGAGAGAAGCAGCCTTATTACCTGAGTACCTCACTGAGGGCACTGGCCTTACTAGGTTAATGCTGTAGAGGGTCTAAGGGTTATTAAACCAGGTGCAACTGCTGCTGAATTTTCTGGTTTCTAGGACAAGAATAAATGTTGTAGAGGTGAGATGGCTCCATATCACTTCTGAAATTCAAAACAGAAACTGAAAGGCCCCATAACATTGAACGTATTAATGGTACATAAAGTTATTCAATTCACACAGACTAGATAAGCCTGTGCTATTTACATTTTAAATTAGTAACATTCCAGGTTGAATTGTGTCTCCCTAAAAAAGATACATTGATATCCTAACCCCTAGCACCTTTGAATGTGACCTTATTTGAAAACAGGGTCATTGCAGATGTAATTAAGATGAGGTCATATTGGAGTATAGTGCTATACAGAATTAACTAATTTAATCACTGTAACAACCTAATATGCTAAGTACTGTCATCTCCATTTTACTGTTGAGGAAGCTGAGGCATAGTGAGTTTAGGTAACTTGCCAAGGGGAGACATGAGATTGGAACCCACGTAATCTGGTCCCAGAGTATCTAATGCAATGATCTGCTATGTCCCTCCCCTCAACAACTCTTGTTGCCCCTGATTTTTAAGATGACATCCCAGGTACTGGGTCTTATTCCCAAAGCACTGGTAATCTTGAATTACATAATCTCAAATGATGTGATTTATGCACTGGTACAGCATTTTGGCAAGTTTTTTTCACAGACAGTATCATATTTAATCCTTGGAACAGTCCGCGTTTGGCCTAATCATTGTCTATTTTATAAGTGAGGAAACTTGGGCTCCAAGAGGTTGAGAACTTACCTAGCCCCACAACTGGACCTGGAAGTGCTGAACATCAAACTCACATCCTATGACTACAAAATATCCACTTTTTCCTCTATATAACCCTTTCTCTGTAAAGCCATCCTTACCCCCACAATTACCCCTGACACCTATTAAATTGACTGCTACTTTCTTTATGTTCTCATCATATTCGGCACAGTCACATATTTATACTGCCTTCTCTGCCTCCTGAGAAAACAAGCAAGGAGAGCATTCATTAATTTATTAACTTTTGTATGTCTAATGCATAGCACAGAGCAAGGAGTAACTATAAAATAGGTATTTGTTTAAATGAAAGAATGAATAAATAATCAATGGTGCTGAAACAAAATGTTCCTTCATTTGTCATTAAAAAAATGAGGTGTGTAAGGTTGATTACCTGATAAAAACATTCTTCAGTAGTTCCACAATAAACAGCAAAGAAAGCTTTGAAGTAAACATGTAGTCTCAAAAAATGCATTGCTGTGGTTTCTACAAAACACAAACATTGGTAGACCATAAATTTATGTTTATATATTAAACCTTTTCTCCTAGCTCATCAAGTTTAATTCTCTGGAGCTCCAGCTCCCTAGGAGAACTCTGTGTATTTGCTGATCATAAGATCTTTTGTTTTGTGGAGTTTGTTGATAAGATGGTACACAATGTTTCAAATGACAATTATATGGTGCTGGTAAATATGTGTATGTGGTACACATTCGTTTTGCAGAATTAATAAAAGTTACCCTACCCTTTTGGTTAACTGCTCACATTGTTATAAATAAAACAGAATAAAGCAAAACATGTGACTAACTATATCAAAGACTGATGAGAGATTTCACAAATCTGCCCAGGAGGAGGAATATGTATAAGAGGAGAACTGGACATCATCCCCCTTGATGGCTGCCAATTCTCTTTTGCAGTCATCTTTTTGCTTCATTATTAAGAAAGACAGGATACTCCCTTTCTCAAGGGGCCAGAACAGACCCACTCCACAAGAGGCCAGGACCGATATGCCTTAACAAGGAAGCTGAGCTACGTTTGCTTCAGGGCAGAACACTCCCACAAGCCCCATAAACTTTCCAGGAATCCATCATATTAGCCAAAAGAAACAATGCTGTGAAGTTGAAGGAGAGGAAAGAAAAACTATAAAAAGAAAATAATCCACATGCAACTAAACTATCTCTCCATGTAATCCCCAGCTGTCTCAAATTGGCAGCTTTATGACAGCAAGAGTTAAGAACAAAAGAGTTATCAGAAACTTCTTTTCCTTATGTGGGAACCTTGCATGTGAAGATGCAAACCAAGTCATAGAACAATATGGAAAACACATGTAGGTGTTGTTGATTGACCAGAGGATACAGTCAACATCTTGTCAGCTTTGTCAACTGCCTATGACTCTCAATTCCTATTTACTTTCTTACCTCCTTTGTCAACTTATACCATATGCAGCCCACAGTCAAAGAAGGAAATTTTAAGTCTATATTGTAGGGCAGCATTCATTGTAGTAGATAAAACTATCTCCATTTCCTAAGTACTACTAGAAAAAAAAAAAAACATTTAAAAATGTACACACACACACACACACACACACACACACACACACATAATATAGTGATATAGTTGCATGAAATACATGAGTTTGAATTGATAAGGGTCATTTTATTAAATAATGATTTATTGATATTAAAGTTATAGATTGAGGAGTTAAGCTGAGCAACAAAATGAAGCAAATATTGCACAGGAAGTACAATGTGGTTTCATTATTTTTTTGAAAACTGTGGGTTCTCAGAACAACAAATAGACATTCTAAGTTTACATTTAAAAATGTTTTTTGCAGAGAGATCAAGATGGCAGAATAGATCAATGCTGGGCTTGCCTTCTCCCATACCGCATTAAAATTACAGCTAAATTATAGAACAATCAACCTATAGAACTATCTGAACCTTAGTTGAACAGAACCCCTATAGCTAAGAATATAAAGAAGAGGCCACATAGAGACTGGTAGGAGGGGCCAACAGCACCACCTAATTACCCCTACAGAATGCACATCAAAAAGGCAGTCTCAACAAGCACATGAGCCTGCTAGGGTGAATTCCACTCCATGGAATCAGCCTCCACACAGCAGCTCAACACTATGGGTGTGGCCAGGCTTTAGCCAGTCAGCCTGAGAATCTGTCCCACCCACTGACATGCCAATGCAATCAAGTCTCAAGTACAATAGGAGGGTACACAGAACCCACACAAGAGACACCTCTGGAACTCCCAACACAATTGATCAGGCAGACTGTACCACTGGGACCCATAGGATATCGACTACATAAAGCCACACAGCTAAGACTGGGAGAAGTAATAGATCTACCTAACATATAGAAATAAACACAGATAGGCAGCCAAAATGGGAAAACAAAGAAACATGTCCCAAATGAAAGAACAAGAACTAAAATGAAAAAGAACTAAATGTAATGGAGGCAAGCAACCTATCAGATATAGAGTTCAAAACATTAGTTATAAGGATGCTCAAATAACTTAGGGAAAGAATAGATGGTCTCAGTGAGAACTTCAACAAAGAGACAGTAAGTATAAAAAAGGACATAGAAACCATAAAAAAAATAGTCAGAAATGAAGACTACACTAGAAGAAATCAACAGTAGATTAGATGAAGCAGAGGATAGAATCAGCCATTTGGGAGACAAGATAGCAGAGAACAAACAATCAAAACAGCAAAGAGAAAAACAATTTTTTAAAAAATGAAGATATTTTAAGGGACCTCTGGGACAACACAAAATGTAAAAACATTTGCATCATAAGGGTACCAGAAGGAAAAGAGAGAAAGCAAGGGATTGAGAACTTATTTGAGGAAACAATGACTGAACACTTCCCTAACCTGGTGAAGGAAATAGATGTACAAGTTCAGTAAGCACAGAGAGTCCTAAGCAAGATGAACCCAAACAGGCCCACACCAAGACATATCATAATAAAAATGGCGAAAGTTAAAGACAAAAAAAGAGAATCCTAAAAGTAGTAAGAGAAAGGCAGCTAGTTACTTACAAGGGAGCTCTCATAAGAATAACTGCTGATCTCTCGACAGAAACATTGCAGGCCAGAAGGAATTGGTATCAAATATTCTAAGTGGTGAAAAGCAAGAACCTACAACCAAGACTACTCTACCCAGCAAGGTTATCAATTAAAATTGAAAGTGAGATAAAGAGCTTCCCAGACAGGAAAAAGCTAAAGGAATTCATCACCACCAAGATGGTATTAAAAAAAAAACAAAAAACCAAAAAAAAAAGTTAAAGAGACTTCTTTAAGAGGAAGAAGGAGAAGGAAAAAAAAGAACATAAATATGAATAATAAAATGGCAATAACTATGTACCTATTAATAATTGCTTTAAATATAAATGGATTAAGTGCTCCAATCAAAAGACATGGGGTAGATGAATGGAAAGAAAAATAAGACCCATACGTATGTTATCTACAAGAGACCCACTTCAAATAGAAAGAGACACATAGACTGAAAGTAAAGGGATGAAAAAATATATTTAGTGCAAATAAAAATTAAAAACTGGAGTAGCAATACTGATATCAGACAAAATAGACTTTAAAATAAAGGCAATAATAAGACAATGAAGGACATTATGTAATGATAAAGGGATCAATCGAAGAGGATATAACCTTATTAAACATTTATGCACTCAACATAGTAGCACCTATATAAATAAACCAAATATTGACTGATATAAAGGGAGAGAACAGCAGTAATAGTCATAGTAGGGGACTTTAACACCCCATTGACACCAATGGACATATCTTCCAGACAGAAAATCAAGGGAACAGTGACCTTAAATGACACACCAGTCCCGATGGATTTAATTGATATTTTTAGAGCATTTCACTCCAAAGCAGCATATTATATATTCTTCCCAAGGGCACATGGAACATTTTCCAAGATAGACCACATGTTAGGCCACAAAACAAATCTCAGTAAATTTAAAACAATTGAAGTCATATCAAGCGTCTTCTTCAACCACAATTGTATGAAACTAGAAATCAATTACAAGAAAAAATCTGAAAAATACACAAACACATGAAAGCTAAATAGCATGTTACTAAACAATGAATGGGATAACAATGAGATCAATGAAAAAAATGTTTTTAAATGCCTTGAGACAGATGAAAATGAAACATAATGACCCAAAATCTATGTGATACAGCGAAAGCAGTCCTAAGAGAGAAATTCATGGCAATACAGGCCTTCCTCAAGAAATAAGAAAAATCTTAAATAAACAACCTAAAGGAACTAGAAAAATAACAGCAAACAAAGCCCAAAGTGAATAGAAAGAAGAAAATGATGATGAGTGGAAATAAACAAAATAGAGTCCAAAAAATAATACAAACTATCAATGAAACTAAGAGCTGGTTCTTTGAATAGATAAACAAAATAGATAAAACTTTAACAAGACTCATCAAGAAAAAGAGAGGACCCAAATAAATAAAATCAGAAATGAAAGAGAAGTGACAACTAACGCCACAGGAATACAAAGGATTATAATAAAATACGATGAACAATTGTATGCCAACAAATTGGGCAATCTGGAAGAAATTGATACATTCCTAGAAACATACAGTCTTCCAAGACTGAGTCTAGAAGAAACAGAAAATCTGAATTGACTGATTACTTCTAACAAAATTGAATCAGTAATCAAAAAACTCCCAATAAATGAAAGTCTTGGACCAGTTGGCTTCACAGGTCAATTTTACCAAACATTCAAAGAATTAACACCTATCCTTCTCAAACTATTCCAAAAAATATAAGAGCAGGGAAGGTTCCCAAGCTAATTTTATGAGGCCACTATTACCCTGATTCTAAAGAGAGACAAAACCATAAAAAATTATAGACTAATATTCCTGATGAACACAGAAGCAAAGATCCTCAGCAAAATATTAACACACCAAATTCAGCAATACATTAAAGAGATTACACACCATGATCAAGTTGGATTTATTCTTGGAATGTAAGGTTCGTTCAATATCCACATTAACAAATTGAAAGATAAAAATCATATGATTATATCAATACATGCAGAAAAAGCATTTGACAAAATTCATCATCTATTTATGATAAAAGCTCTCAGCAATGTGTGATTAGAGGGTACATACCGTCACACAATAAAGGTCATATATGACAAACCCACAACTAACTTTGTACTCAATGGGGAAAAGCTAAAGCATTTTCCTTAAGATCAAGAACAAGACACTTTTATTCAACATAGTATTGAAAGTCCTAGTCACAGCAATCAGACAAGAAAAAGAAATAAAAGGCATCCAAATTGGAAAAGAAGTAAAACTGTCATTATTCGCGCATGACATGGTCCTATATAGAAAGACCCCTAAAGATTCCAGTAAAACACTGTTAGAATTGATAAATAAATTCAATAAAGTAGTAAGGTACAAAATTAATATTCAGAAATCAATTGCATTTTTATACACCAATAATAAGCTATCAGAAAGTAAAATTAAGAAAACAATCTCATTTACAATTGCAACAAAAAATAAAATAAAATACCTACAAATAAATTTAACCAAGCCTGTAAAAGACCTGTACTTGGAAAATTATGTCATTGAAGAAAAAAACTGAAGAAGATACAAATGAGTGGAAGCATAAACATGCTTGTGCATAGGAAGAATTAACATCATTATAATGTCTGTACTACTCGAAGCAGTCTATAAATTCAAAGCAATCCCTGTCAAATTATCAATGGCATTTTTCACAGAACTAAAA
>NW_011888848.1:2993210-3006805 GCF_000151845.1 Pteropus vampyrus
TTAACATCATTATAATGTCTGTACTACTCGAAGCAGTCTATAAATTCAAAGCAATCCCTGTCAAATTATCAATGGCATTTTTCACAGAACTAAAAACAAATAAACTTAAAATTTATATGAAACCATAAAAGACCCCAAATAGCCATGGCAATCTTGAGAAAGAAGAACGAAGTTGGAGGTTATCATGCTACCTGATATCGAACTATACTTCAAGGATATAGTAATCAAAACAGCATGATACTGGCATAAAAACAAATTAATGGAACAGAATAGAGAGCCCAGAAATAAATCCATGCCTTTATGGTCAATTAATCTATGACAAAGGAGGCAAGAATATACATTGTGGTAAAGACAGTCTGTTTAATAAATGGTGTTGGGGAAACTGGACAATACATGCAAAAAAAAAAAAAAAACCTGAATCATCTTTCTATACCATATACAAGAAAAAACTCAAAAGATTTAAGTGTAAGGCCTGAAACCATAAAACTCCTAAAATAAAACAGGCAGTAAACACTCTGACATTGCTGTTAGTGATATTTTTTTCTGATATATCTTCTTGGGTGAGGGAAACAAAAGAAAAAATAAACAAATGAGACTGCATCAAACTAAAGTTTTTTGCACAGCAAAGGAAACCGTCTATAAAACAAAAAGACAACCTATTGAATGGGAGAAGTTATTTGCCAATGACACATCTCATAAGGAGTTAAAATCCAAAATTTACCAAAAAAACTCATACTACTCAACACCAAAAAAAAAAAAAAAAAATCCAATTAAAAAATGGGCAAAGGACCTGAATAGGCGTTTCTCCAAAGAGACCAATAGACATATGAAAAGATGCTCAATGTCACTAACCAACAGAGAAATACCAATAAAAACCACAATGAGATATCACTTCACACCTCTCAGAATGGCTACCATCAATAAATCAAAAAAACGAGTATTGGCAAGAATGTGGAGAATAGGGAACACTCATGCACTGTTGGTGAGACTGCATTTTGATATAGCCACTACGGAAAAATGTTTGGAGTTTCCTCAAAAAATTAAAAATAGAACTACCTTATATCCCAACAATTCCACTTCTAGGTATTAATCTGAAGAAAACCAGAACACTAATTTGAAAAAATATATGCACCCCTATGTTCACTGTAGCACTCTGTACAATAGCCAATATATGGAAGCTTAAGTACCATCAACAGATGATTGGATAAAAAAGCTGTGGTACATATATACAATAGAATATTACCGTTATAAAAAATGAAATCTTACCATTTGCAATGACATGAATGGACTTAGAGGATATTATGCTAAATGAAATAAGTCAGACTGAAAAAAACAAATGCCATATGATTTCACCAATATGTGGAATTTAAAGAACAAAATAAATGAACAAATAAAATGAAAAAGAACTCATAGATACAGAGAACATTTTGATGGTTGCCAGATGGGAGGGGGTTGGGTGGGTGGATGCAAAAGTGAAAAAGATTAAGAAGTACAAATTAGTAGTTACAAATTAGTCATCCTGTTACCAAATATAGAATAAGAAAAATAGTCAATAATATTATAAATATGTATGGTTTCAGATGGGTACTAGATTTATTGAGGTGATCAGATCATTATATAATTTATATTAATATCTAATCACTATGTTGTACACCTGAAACTAACATAATATTGTATGTCAACTGTGACTGAAAAATTTAAAAAAATATTAAAAATTTTTCTTTGCTCTTAAGTGTTTTTATAAACACAGGCATATTTTATTTTATTACACTTTGCTTTATTGTGTTTCACAGATTTTGCATTTTTTTATAAATTGAAAGTCTGTAGCAACCCTGTGTTGAGCAACTCCATTGGCACCATTTTTCCAACAGGTTCAGATAGCATTTTTTAGCAATAATGTATTTTTAATTAAGGTGTGTACATTGTATTTTTAGTCATAATGCTATTGCATATTTAATAGGCTACAGTACAGTGTAAAAATCACTTTTATATGCACTGGGAAACAAAATATTTGTTTGACTTGCTTTATTGCAATATTCACTTTTTCGTAGTTGCCTGGAACAAACCCGCAATATTTCCAAAGTATGCATGTATTCAAGTGCACAGAGAGTATACACAGGCTGTATACAATGGACACACGCACATCTTCTCATTTGTGTTAATTAATCACGTATATATGTTAAAAAAGAAAAAAAATTAATTAGCAGAGGCTACTCCACCCTCCATTCCATTCAACGTGAACTCATGGGTTGCACTAAACATGAACCTCTGTGCTTTCTGTAGTGCAAAGATTTTGCCCCAATAGGCCACAAAAGGGCCCAGAACACAAGATAACCACTGCATCTGGTATTCAAATGGAGGAAAAGTCATCTGTTCCAATACTGGAGGAAAATCTTCCTGTGTTGGGTTTAATGAGAAACAATATATCAGAACAAGTTTGTATTTATAAAATCATGCATGTTAAATAAACTAAAAATTTCAAGAGATATTTACATGTCATTTTAGCAATAGATAATTTTTAACTTCAACGTTTATCTTATCCAGCATAAAATGTAATTCCATTATGTAACTTTATCAGTATCTATCTATTATTTTGGATAATCCATTCCTTTCCTCTCTTATACGCATAAAATTGAGGACTAATCGCAATCCACAGTTCACAAAAGATATTTCTAGAGGTCAATAAAACTTTTATTACTTTTTCCTATGAAATCATGTAAACTACCAATGAAGTTACTTTAAAATTTTTTAAATTTATTTTTAATTATAGTTGACATATGATATTAGTTTCAAGTGTACAGCATAGTGAGTCAACATTTGTATACCTTACAAATTGATCATCACAATGTCTAGTAACCTGTTGTGACCATACGTAGTTTTCATGATGTTATTGACTATATCCCCTATGCTGTACATTATAAAGTTATTTTTAGATGAGACTATATCAATAGAGTTTATTTGATAGAGAAGATTGTAAAGTTTATGTGCTAAAATATCTGACTTTTTAACGAATCAATGAATGTCATTATTCCAGAGATGATGTCACAGCAGAATAAACAGATCAAAAGGAAATGGAGAATGAATGGAGCAGTTTATAATCAAACTGAGAAACTGTTTTAAATGTAAAGAATGATAACACAATAAAAGTGCTATGTTTTAAATGATGATAAAGCTAAGGGCAGGAGCCCTTATACAATTATGATAAACTGCTTAATTTTAGCTCTTTAAATATTACAGAGCATATATATGTTTTATATATACACACATAATTTAATCTTTTCACCCACTCCTCACATTGGTATGATAAAAGATTATCAGAGACACAAGAAAGTGACACAGCTAATTCATGAACTCATGTCTTCTTACTCCAAGTCCAGGCCTTTCCCTTCTTGAACATGGCTGTGTTCCCTACAAGCAAACACAGAATGCAAATACCACCTAAAGTGTTTAGGAGGGCCAAGAGTGAAATCTAAGGTAAACTAAGGTGGATATTGAAATAAAAGTAAAAAGTCATCTGTAAAATTCTTGAGCAGAGTGGGTAAGAAAAAGAATAAAATCATGTGTATATTTAAGAAAAGCTTTATGATTTGGCTTGATACATGAGTAATAATTGGTATTGCATTTATCTACAGCACTCATCTCCTTCATATATATGCGCCTTGTGTTAGTCACTAAACCTAATCAAGCATGTACCAGACAATGGGTAGGTATTAGGAATGCAAAGAAGCAGTAGGCATGGATCCCAATTTTTGCTCAAAAGGAGTTCATGGTGTTTTAAACTGAACCAAAGAGAACACAAGGTAACTGTCAGAAGAAAAACAAGGACATTTTTGCCAGCTTGAAGGACAGGGAAGCAGTGGTCTAGACAAAGCAAATTCCAAAATAAGTAAACACATTGCCAGGGCTTGGTTTTCCTCAGTTTGAATTGGAAGAACAGAAAGATATCCAAACAGTGGAATCCAGCAACCACCGTCAACTGCTTAAAGACAAAAATTCCAATCAAATATTCCAGTGGATACCTGAGTCAGGATAATACTTTGTTGTTCTTTCAGACTGTTGTACATTAAATATTTAAAATTTATTTAGAGAAGATGCAGAGTATTTTATGAGAAAAGAAGAGAGGTAGCCCCCTGTGGCTGAACCTGGCCTCTCCTCTAATGTCTCAAATAGTTAAGTTCTAGCCCCAACTGTACATTTCCACTGGAAAAATAATAGCCTTCTAGTTACCTGCCACCTTGCTTTAGATGGTAGATTAGGAACAATGTTTCATGCCCCAAATGGCTTATAAAAGTATTACTTTTCACCATGTTTTTACTAGAAATGCAATTTTATTTCTTTTTTACATAGCCCAAAATATTTTAGCAATCGAATGATATCTTAACTTCTTTTACAATTTAGCACCCACATAAGTAACCCATCTTGCCTACTTCTTGATACAACCATATTCCTATACCTATTCCATACAACTGCAGAGTGGACTCAAGAGCTCTTAAGAATGGGTTTTCAAATTTCAGACAGACAGTAATGACTTCCATCAAAGGCAAATGTTTCCCTAACCCTACTTTAATCTCATAAGGAATTTGAAGAAAAGCTAAAAGTTGTTCTCTTTCTTGATTTCAATCTGTAAACAATGGAGGCACGAATAGGTTTCAGAGCTTTGACATGGGAGTATTTAATTGAACTTAAGTACTGTAGGCAGAATGAAAGGATAACACTGAGAAAATAACAGAACTAAACTCAAACCTTCTCAGTAGATCATGAGATCCATGTCATTTTAAAAGCAGGGGATTTATTCTCCAAACATGGTAGCTTGGTCTACTATGAAAATTATCTAATGAAAGATGCACTTTAGCTTCGTTAGAACACCCACTCCTGTGTTCCTAACCTTCACACACAGAAATAACTCTCTTATTATTAATGTGAGTCTTATTTTTGTATACTTAAATTTATGAAAAATAAATTAGCAAAATCTTTGTTGACAGCTCTTCTCCACACCAGGATGATGTGTCAATGATGACCTTATCATCAAGAAATGTATTATTATTATATTCAGAAAATGGTTAACATGGCCATCCTAGCAATGACAAATCTGTGTTGAAGCAGAAGCATATATTTTCTGGTAAAATAAGGCAACCCAGCTATTTCTTTTGGCTCAGCTGCTATTGTCATCGTGAAATTTTCAAGTGTTGAGTTTCAAGCCACAGATGCCTCCTTCAAATGAAATAGGTCTATGCGATTATCTGCTTTTACAGAAGATGCTACTAACTTTGCACTTCCTCTTATTGAAATTGAAATCATTCTGAATATGATTCTCTGCCCTGCTTCTGAGTATGGTCCATAGAGAACATTCCCAAAATACGATTTATATTCATATAAGATTTGTTTGTCTGTTTACTTAGTTATTTAGGAAGAATTATTGTTCAAATAAGATTTGAAAAAACCAATTCAGGACATTTATCCTAACTGGAATGACAGAAAATAAAATGCTGGAGATTATTGTTCCAAATGTTTTCTTTTAAAATGAACAAATTCATTAAAAGAAATTGTATCATGCAGAAATTTTGTAAAGCATATGAGAAGCAGAATATTAAGAAAAATACACATAATATGTATGAAAACAATTATTCAATTTGACAATCAAAATTATACTTCCAGCAGAAAAGATAAAACAAATATAGAAAGTATCAAAATAAAACTTTAGATACCAATTTTTATATCTATCCTAAGCTGGACCAAATGTAAATTAGAGAAATACACAGAACTCTTAAAATCAATTACATAATGAATACATAGTAATTTAGAGCTGAAAAGAACTTCAGAAATAATCTCAGCATGCTGCCTCATTTTATCAAAAATAAAGTGAAGACCAGAACAGTTAAAGTTCTTGCTGAAGGTTATACAGTTAATGAAGAAGCGAACCAGGACAAGGTTCTCAAGCCTCTCAATCCAGTACTCTCTGGCCATTACCACTTAAAGAATGGCAGAAGATAACCCTTTAATTTGTGTACCTGAGAATCAGTCTTTCTCTGTTCTTTTCTTCTCTGCCTCTAACTCAGTTCAGCTCAGCCAAACCTGAGGATGAAGAAACAGGCTACAGAAGCAAAGAAAGATTATCTCTCTATGCAGAGTTGTGGTTGTAACTCACAATAGAAGAATAGCAGGCACCATCTTTGATGGCAGTGATAATATAGGCAGATGGCGAGGTGGTTGTGAAAAACTTATGTTGCCTTTCCTTAGCTACAATAATAATTCAATTTAATTGATTCATATTATATGTATTAAATGCTTGGCAACTACAGTACTACTCTTATCTCTTGGAAGAACAAAGAAGTTTTATATGTTAACATAGAAGGAAAGAATCATAAGCTAACAAATATGACTATGACTGAGTGTCACTCTAGCAAATCAATAATTATGCATTGAAGCCAAGCGGGAGAAATGGGCAGATAGCTACAGAAAGGTCATTTACGGATTTTTAAGGCTGCCTGCTGTACTTCAGGGCTTGTCATCTGGAATGGAATGCAGCCAAGTTATGTCAAAGAAATCCCTGTGGATAGCAGCAATGAACTCTTTCTGGTTTAATAGCCTTCTCGAGACCCAAAGTGAGGTTATACACACAAGTGCAGCAGCAGCTGTGAATGATCAAAGGGCAGTGCAGATGGCTCTCTATATATTGTATTTTCCATACCATAATTTGTTATTCTCAGATCATACTGGGCACGAAACAGAAGGAACAGGAAAGAATGGCATCCATGTATCCCATAGTGCTGGCACTGTTCAGGCCTAAGTAGAGAAATGTATATGACGACATTGTGTTTTATATCTTATACATCAAGGGGAAGAAAGATTGTACTATTCATGATCAGCAAAACCATGCAAATCATCAAAGCAATCAGAGGCAGCATCTTGCTAAAAGTACTGTAGGCACAAATAAACTCACAGCAAAACTTTAAAGACTCAACCAATAGCTCAGACACATCATTTTTAAACTTTCTGATGCTAAAATTTACATTATGGCCCATGACACTGGCATTAAGAAGAATGCTAACTTCAACAGGACTATGAGAGGATTAAATATGATAGTGAATATGCAAATAACTAACATACAAGGCACATCATGAATGTTAGTTTCCTTCCTTCTTCCTGTCCACTATCAACTGTGTAACCTAGACAGGTGTTCAAAGATAGCACTCTTTTACTGGTTGCTTATTCTTCATGGCATGCTAGAAAGTCCAGACAAGTATCTGATGTAACCTGTACTCATCCAAGAGACAAGTATTACTGAATAGGGAAAAACAGAGAGCCCTTTCTTCTGGAGATAAGAATCTCTATTAACATCAAACTTTCTTTGGTGTTACAAATGTCTCCCAATACATAGAAGCAGAGTAATGTGATTCAAGATAAGCACTAGAGTTTTATATAAAATAACAGTTTTTCCTGTTAGAGGCAAAAGAAGATATTTTTCCAAGAGAGAGAGAGCAGAATTTCCAAAGCATCATTGGATGACCTCTGCCAGAAACTATGTAACTCTCCATCCCTTCACTCTTTTACTTCAACCATTTGAGCTACTTTCTTCCAATTTCCAACCAGCCCAGTGACATTGCCACTCCAGAACACAATCTCAAGTTTAAGGAAGTATCATGACTCCCTCAGCCATTTAAGTGAAATCAAAACATATGAGACTTCTTGGTGCTCACATTCTAAATTATGATGTTCAACAAAGCAATCATGTCCACAATCATTTCCTGGGGGACTAATGTTGGTTACTAGACACACAGCAATGACTAAGATATAGACAAGGGAATAGCTGTGGTAAAAGAAATGAAGAAATCAAGAAACAAGTAGAAGTATTGAAATGATACTGTATCAATCTTGAAAATGACTTGTACTTGGGGATATGAAGATTAAAGATTCTAGGATAATTTCTAGATTTCTGGCTTGTGTGACAAAGTGGGTGGTGACATGATTCACTAACTTCAAGAGAACAAAATAAATAGATGTTTGGCTTTTGTTTTCTTTTTTTTCCCCTTGAAGGAAGTAGAAATTGAGAGAGAATATATTTGCTTTGTTATATCTGAGTATACAATTCTGAAATTCAAGAGAAACAATTGGCACTGTTTATTGCAGAACTATACCAACATATACACAGGAAGTACAGCAATGAAACCAGATGAGAACAGTTGAGGAGACCCTACCTCCCCCTTTTCTCCTTGACTTCCATTGCTATGCATAACAGGAAAGTTAAGGCAGAAAATAATCGTCAAACATTTCTCAGTGTTCATAGTACTTTACTCTGATTAATACAACCTATATGGTTGTGGAGAATGAAACTGTCTTTTTGAGTACTCTCTTATCCCAACTCTGTGCACTATGTTCTCCTGTTTTCTCTAGTTAATGAATAAGAATATCATTTCAATACTATATATCATTTGCTTAACAAGTAAATATATTAAAGCCTAAGTCGTTGACTCTAATAAGAAAAAATCTTCCCTCAACATTTCTGAAGATGCTTCTATATCACACCCAAATTTCCCAACTGTTCTGGATCAGTGGGTCAATCTAGCAAAGTCAAACTGAAAATGAACTGGGTCAAAAGTTTAGTAGTATTATTTCTGGGTAGAGGGAGTAGGAGTGATATTTCCCCCAGTTTTTTTCTACTATTAATAAATATCCATTGCTTTAATAATCAGGAAAAAAATTTAATGAAGTCCGTCTGGCAAAAACTTTCAGATGGGCCAAAGGCTCTGGCCTCATCAGTTGAAAGGGGGTTTCATGAAAGATCACAGTGGGATATACTCAGCTCAGAATTATTGGATGAATGAAGAATAAAGCAGGGAACATCATCAACTAGCAAGTGCTCTCAAGGTTCTGTTTTTGTCTTATGAAAAATGGTCTAGACCTCCCAGAAGAGCTTGTAACAAATATAACCTTCAAAATAGAAAATATTCATCTAATGATTTCTGCAGGCAACAAAAATGAGTCTATCCTCTGCAGAAGTAATTTTCTGCAAAGCAAGTTAAATTTATTACATTATGTCAGTTTCATAGGCAAGGAACTGTGAGTCTATACAGAAGAGCCAAGCTAAGAACCACTTTACATCCAGAAGAAACTGACAGGCAATCTCAATGCCCTTCAAGTGAAAAGAGTTTTTTATTTTTGTTTTCAAGTATATATAGCACATTACATTGTGGAAATGAAATGGTTTGATAATAGTTGTTTGGACTGATCTGTCATGTATTACCAATAATGGAAAGCAAAAGCAAAAAGAGTTGCTATTTCTATGGGTTTTCTCAGAATTGTTAGAATAAAAATCATTACCATTTTGTTCAAGGTTTTTTTTTTTTAGACACAGCACAACATTAGTTTTCAAGTTAAAATTAACTGTGACACTTCAGTGAAAAGAAAGTGAGGGAAAAAAATACTGAATTTATAGTACACACAGAGAAGGCAGCCCACAGATGGGAGGAAAATAATAAACTCCGCCTATATTTGCCAAAAAGAAATGAAAATCGAAACTGTCACTTACACACCATGTCTAGTATTTGATACAATATTTACAGATAGTAATAGAATAAGTAAAAACAATTTTGTGTACTGGTGAGGATTATGCAAAACAGTGCATTTCCAGCCCCTCATTAGATGGCCTAATCCGCCAGCACTGTGGTCACATAAACCAGGATGTAGTTTTGTTTTGATGACCAACAAGCTTCTAACAAGTGTTTTCACTTCCTAGGAAGCTTCTGTTCAAATATCAAACATGGTAGCTAAAAGCTAACTATTATAAAGAAAAATGATCGGTGGGATAAATGGCATAGGTGATAGAGGCTTTGTTTATCCCTCTCATGACCACATCAAAGTTGTGACAGAAACACAAAGCAAACAGCAAGTAAAGTTGCCGGGAATATAGATGAACGGAAGCACTACGACTAGGGAGAGAAGCAATTAATCAGTCTGCAATAGTAGAAGGTAGGAGCCTGCAAAGAGATGAGGCTGCTTGGTCCCAGCGGCTGAGTGGGACAGAGGCAGAGGCAGCGGCAGACACCTCTTATAGGGGCCATGTCCGCGAGTGAACTTTATCGCTCAGACTGACCTGCTCTCTCTGAACACCAGCGCCAGATTGGCTGCACGGGGGCACTAGGGATGTACAGGGGGACACTGAGTTGTCAGAGTGAAGGCCGAACCAAGGCTCTCTCCCAGGCAGAAGTGCTGGCGGTATCCATTGTTCCTCTGTTGAGCCCTCCTCACTCCCAATGCGCAGACACAGAACCCCCATAGCTGAGATGTAATTAAACTGGATAGCAGAGGTCGCTCTGCCCAGAGGAATCCCTGAAACTCTGCTTCCCCCAATTCATGGCCCCGCCCAAGCCATATCCAGGTGTGTCTTCAGTGAGTCAGGTGCTCCTTGCTGAGCAGAGCCAAGACTCACACTGGTGACAGCTGGCCTAGTTTCCGGTGTGATTTCTTGAGGCAACTATAATTACAGCATCTGTGGATTGTTTGCTGAATCTTAACACATGGCCCTGGAGGGCACAAGCTGGGGCTAAACTTGGCCTGCAGCTGAAACCCCTCTCAGGACTGTGCCACTGGACACCTACTACACAAAGCCACACTAATAAGATCAGGAAACTTAGGAGCTTTGCTTAGAACATAGAAACAGACACAGAAAGCCAGCCAAAATAGGAAGACAAAGAAGCAGAAACCATATTAGAGAACAGAACAGAGATCCAGGAACAACGGAGTCAAGCAATCTAACAGATGCAGAGTTCAAAAAACTGGTTACAAAGATGCTCAATGAACTTAGGGGAAGTGTAGATGAATTCAGTGAGAACTGCAACAAAGTTATAAAAACATAAAAATGGAAATGGAAATCATAAAATGGAACCATTCAGAAATGAAGAACACATTATCTGAGAAGAAGAATATACTAGAGGGAATCAACAGAGCAGATAAAGAAGGAAATCGAACCACTGAGATAGAGGATGGGAAAGCCAAGGACACCCAATCAGAAGGGCAAGAATAAAGAAGCCAAGACTATAATAATAATTTAAAGAGCCTATGGGATGCAATTAAATGTAAAAATATCCATGTCATAAGGGTACCTGAAAGAAAACAAGACATCAAAGAGCTATTTGAAGAAATAATGATGGAAAACTTCCCTTGCCTGGTGAAGGAAATAAACATACAACCCCAGGAAGCTCAGAGAGTCCCAAAAAAGATGACCCCAAAGAGGCTCACATCAAAACAAATTATAATTAAAATGCCAAAGGCTAAATACAAAGAAAAAAGTACTTAGTTATTTACAAAGGAGCACCCATAAGACTGGCAGCTGATTTTTCCAAAGAAATCATGCAAGACAGAAGGGCTTGGCACAAAAATATTCAACTTGATGAAAACCCAGGATCTACAACCAAAAATACTTTATCCAGCAAAGCTATCATTTAGAGTCAAAGGACAAATAAAGAGCTTCTCAGACAAAATAATCTAAAGGAATTTATCAACATGAAACCAGTATTACAGGAAATATTGGAGGAACTTCTCTGAGAAGAAAAAACATGTATCAAAAACGCGAATAAAAAATGATAATAACTACATTCCTATCAACGAATACCACAAATGGAAAAGAATTAAGTGTTCCAACCAAAAGATAGAGTGAATAAATGGATAAGAAAACAAGACATATGCTGCCTACAAGAGACTCACTTCAAATTAAAAGACACACAGACTAAAAGAAGGGGATGGAAAAAGATATTGCCTTGATGGACATAGAGGGTATTGAGCTGAATAAAATAAGTCAAATAAAGAAAGACAGATATTGCATGATTTCACATACATGTGGAATCTAAAGAACAAAAATAAACAACAGCAATAAAAATGAAAAGTTCATAGATAAAGAGAATATTTTGAGGCCTACTAGATGGGAGGGGAGTTGGGGAGATGGCAAAAATCGGCAAAGGGATTAAGAAGTATAAATGGATAGTTACAAAATAGACATGGAGATATAAAGTGCAGCATAAAGAAAATAGTTAATAATATTGTAATAAATGTGTAAAGGAGAAGAGGGTACTAGATTTAGTGAGGTGATCACTTTTTGAGTTATATAGATCTCTAATCACTATGTGATATAACTGAAACTAATATATTATTGTATACCAACTATAATTGAAAAAAATCATTGAATTGTACAATGTAAATACGAACAACTAATTGTCTATCATATTTCGATAAAGACAAAAAAAAAATTAGTCCAGTTTTTCTCTATGAAGAGGCCCATCATAAATGCTAGAAGGTGTTCTGATTTTTTTTTTTATTTATGGGAAATGAATTATAATCATTTCTTCAGACATTTTTCTTCATGCTTTTTAATCTTCATTATGAGAGCAGTGTGGCACTGTCCATAAAAATCTCTGTGGACATACCATGTCCAGTCTTACATTTTTGGTCCTGCTAGTTAATTTAGCTAGAAATTTATCCAGAGGCCTTTGTGTTACTCTATTCTCTTTCTAAGATATACTTATAAGCTTATATGGAATCATTTCAAGCCCTTATAAGGGCAGTTAAATTTAAGTGGAAAGGTTTGGGGAAACCTGGAAGAAGAAATCATGAAAGAAAATTAGTAACTATTTTTATGAAGAGGTTGTTTGAAAAAAGTTGAACAGAGATTCCTTGTCAGTGGTGAAATTTTCACCACATTGTGAGTATACTAAATACCACTGAATTGTACATGTTAATGGTTAAAATGATAAATTTTATGTTATGTGGATTTTACCACAATAAAAAAAAATTAGCCCAAGTTAAAAAAAAAAAAAAAAAAAGCCTTTACCACAGACTTGTGACATCTTAGAATTACAAGTAACCTCAAATGTTGTCTAGGCAAGTACTTTTTAAGCTGCCGGAAGCAACCATTTTTTGAGCCATGCAATCAGTTCACATGAGACCAGCATTTTTTAATAAAACATAAAATAGAAGAGAGAATATCTGAGTATGTCACATATGGTAAGGGCAACAACAATTTAATAAAACCCTGCCTCAGTTGTATGTATATGATTGTGTTATATACTGAAATATGATATATAATGTACTTTTCACCATATGCTATAGTATAAAAGTTAAAGATATCTAGTCTGGCCCAACTCTTTAATTTATGTAAGTATTTTTTCCACAAAATTTCTGACTCCTACATTAAAGGGACAAAACTAGAAGATTATAATTTTAAAGTGGTAGATACATAAACATATGAATACATGAATGACCTAGCTAATAAATTCAGATATAGACAAATACCAAGATTATAGGGTGTCCAATTTTGGAACAGCTCAAGCATAAAACTGTAGATCTGATGCCTGCTAGTAGATAGACTTTGTGATTTGTCATTTATAAAAATGTCTCAGGATGTGACCCTGAAAATTGCAGAATGATTCATTCCCATGCCAAGAAATACAGCAGAATAGAAATGAAGGCATAAGACTTTTCAACACTTAAGCAAGCAAACCTTGTAGGGAAAAGGCAATTGGCATCTTGCAGAAACTTTTTCTTTCTTATCTATAAGTATGTGACAAATATTCTGGAGTTCTTCAAGAAAGAAGGTAGTATGACAA
>NW_011888848.1:3006855-3013755 GCF_000151845.1 Pteropus vampyrus
GAGACCAGCATTTTTTAATAAAACATAAAATAGAAGAGAGAATATCTGAGTATGTCACATATGGTAAGGGCAACAACAATTTAATAAAACCCTGCCTCAGTTGTATGTATATGATTGTGTTATATACTGAAATATGATATATAATGTACTTTTCACCATATGCTATAGTATAAAAGTTAAAGATATCTAGTCTGGCCCAACTCTTCAATTTATGTAAGTATTTTTTCCACAAAATTTCTGACTCCTACATTAAAGGGACAAAACTAGAAGATTATAATTTTAAAGTGGTAGATACATAAACATATGAATACATGAATGACCTAGCTAATAAATTCAGATATAGACAAATACCAAGATTATAGGGTGTCCAATTTTGGAACAGCTCAAGCATAAAACTGTAGATCTGATGCCTGCTAGTAGATAGACTTTGTGATTTGTCATTTATAAAAATGTCTCAGGATGTGACCCTGAAAATTGCAGAATGATTCATTCCCATGCCAAGAAATACAGCAGAATAGAAATGAAGGCATAAGACTTTTCAACACTTAAGCAAGCAAACCTTGTAGGGAAAAGGCAATTGGCATCTTGCAGAAACTTTTTCTTTCTTATCTATAAGTATGTGACAAATATTCTGGAGTTCTTCAAGAAAGAAGGTAGTATGACAACATAAAACCACTAGGATTGATTTATGTAGATTGATATGAGATCCTATCAAAAGTTAGAGAGAAAATTTTTGTCTCTATAGAATTGAGAAACAAATTATTTGCCCTAGTGAAATAAGAATAGGATAAAATAAGCACTTCTTTCACAGAGAATTATAGTAAATTTCTTCTTAAGATCTTAGTTAAAATTTTAAAAAATAACAAGATAGAGGAAGAAAGAAAAGTTACTAGTAATTTCCACGTTTACACATGGTATTCAGCTCTTTCATGTTGTGAAATAGCCATTAGGGAGCTCAAGTAGGTAAATACATTGAGCTTCCACAGGTAACATTGAGAGTGGGCAGGATAAAGAGGTATATTTGGGGAAAATGGCTAAATGCTACTTAAAGTGATGAAAAGATCTAACTTCTCAGCTATGTTCCCTGTGAAAAATAAAGTAAGTTTTTATTTGTTTCTATGAAAATTCTACAGCAAAGGTCTTGTAGAGAAAATAATTCACAAATGGTTGGAAATCATCAGCTTAGATACTATAAACTTAACAGAAATCATTCTACTTCCATGTAAAATTATAGTGAATATAAACTTAGACTATTGTACTGTAGTTCTGGCTACAGGGATCTAAGAAATACATAACAGAGTTTTGAGAAAATTCAAGAAGTTGGACATTAATATTTGATGTAATTTTTTATAAATATTTTCAAAAAATGGATGAAGCATAGTGTTATTTTCATATCCAAAACCACCAAATATTGAGTGTCCCGTAAGAGAACCTCTCCAGTGAAAGTCAAAGTTATCGTAACATCAAATTCCTAGTGGTTTGTCATAGTCAATCAAGACATCTTAGTCAGCAATGAGGCCATTGTTCTCCAGGATTCATCTCTTTAAAGATAAGATATATACATATGACCCTCTTCCTGGTCTTCTGAGACTCATCAGACAATATGCACTGCTGAAAAAAGAAGGATCTATTCCTAGTCTAAGTCATTCAATGAGTGCCATATGCTCTCTGGGAAAATGTGGAAAAGGAGAAAATGCAACATATCCCCAAATAACATTTACGATATGCATATTGGGTATAAATAAGAATTTCCTAGTAATGACTTCAAATTTTCTGCTTCCAGAAATGTTGAAAATAAAAATTAAAGACCTTAGACACTTATACAAAATTGTCTCTTCTCAAGTACTGAAAATAGTTTCTAGGGCAGCACTCATAAACATCTCACAACTTTTCTCAGACAAAGGAGGCTTTACTATGGCTTAAGAAGGTTGCAGTAAGGATGTTTAGACAAACTGTATTTGAAAGCAGTTGTTTAGAAAAGAACTTGAGAAACAAGGAATACTGTCACCTCCTGAAAACTAAACTGATAAATTTTAAAATGGTAAAACTGGTTACCTAAAGAAATAACCAAAATGACTAAATGAGTAATTGGAGAATCAGAACACTCAAAATTCCAATTCAAGTGATTTAGAGATAGAAAAGTGAATTGTGATTTTAACTAGAAAAGGTGAAATCTAAATTATTATTCCCATCCTAAAGAAGAAGTCTAATCTGTAATCTTGATTATTATGAAAAAAAAAAAAAAATTATTTTATAATAGAAAGATAACCAACATGGAGTCTATTTAAAAGAAAAACATACCAAAATATGTGAAATGTTTTTCCAGTAAAATATAACAGGGAGGATATTTGCAGCTCGCTATAATAGATACATAGGCCCCAGACTTACTCTCCCGCTATAAACAAACTAAAACTGAATGAAATAAATAAAAGACTAAAACAAAACAAAAAAAACTATTAGACAGAAGACACCACAGGACTAAGATTCCAAAAGGAAGAGACACAAACAATGTAAATCTTAAAGTTATCTCAACTTTTGCCTAGAAACTTATTCTAGATAAAACTGTAAAAAAGCAGAGTACAGAGGTTTCACTGAATTTAAGAGCCAGAGATTGCAGTTCAGAGAGGGAGGCAGAGGAAATTGGAAGTTACAGAAAAGATTCCAGAGAAAAGAGAACACAGAAAAGAATTCTATAAATCTGTATGGGGTTTCATTGAGGTTCTGCTGAATACTAACCTATACATACTAGGAGTGAAACTATAAGGTTACACAAAGAGCCAATGAGTTATAGGACTTCCAGAGCTCACATAAGTGGGAATGTATTTGAGCTACAATCCACCAGAGTGGAGAGTGTTTTTTGATCACCTAGAAAAATCAGTAGAGGCTCAAGGAGATTAAACATTAGCAGCTAAGCTATCCCTAGATAAAAGTCTACTAAAGGACTGCCTTAACAAAGTTTAAAAATAAGTACTGAAAATATCAAGTTAATTTGCAAACAGCTTAACTGCTTGCCAGAGCAAAGCCCAGCAGTTCTTAAAGAAGACAAGATCTTGACACTCAATAATGTAACACTAATGACCAGTATCCCATCAAAAATCCTAAATATGCCAAGAACCAGTCAGAATGACCCATGAATCAGAAAAAAAATTCAGTCAGACTCAGAAATTACATAATTAGTAGAGAAGAGCTTTAAAAAAAAAAACTATTATAAATGTGCTCTGCAAGCTCAGGATCTATAAGAAAATATGAAATAGTAATGAAACAAATGACATAAAAATGAACAAAATAGAATTCTAGAGATAAAGAATACAATATAAAATGACACTTTCACTAGATGAGTTTAAAAGTAGAGTAGACACTACAGAAGAAAAGTTCTGTTAACTTGAAATTATAGCAACAGAAACAATTGGAAAAGAAGCACAAAGAGGAAAAACATAAAAATTTGACCAGAGACACAGTGAACTGTTGAACAGAGAAATATACGTGGCAAAAATGTTTCAAATTTGATGAGAATTATAAACCTAGAGATTGAAGACACTCAACAAACCCTAAAAAAGATAAATGTAAAGAAAACCCCTGAAAATACATCATAATCAAATCACTAAAAACCATTCATAAAGAAAACAATTTTAAAGCAGCTAAGAAAAAATGATATGTTACATACAAAGATAAGAATGATCAAAAAATTTTGTCAGCAACTTTTCAATTTGGAAGACAGTAGAACTCTATCTTTAAATGCATACTAATTGGAAAGGAAAAAATAAAGCAGAAATCTATAAAATATTAGAAGAGAGCTAGGACATTACCGAAGTAGGGGTCTCATGGAACTTTTAAGGACGATGGAAATTTTCTTTATCTTGGTCATAGTAGTGGGTACAATAGATATAAACATGTCAAATTCATCAAACTATATACTTAAAATGGGCTTGGTTTATTGTATGTAAATTATACTCCAATAAAACTAATTTAAAACACATGTTAAGGGACCAGATATAAATGAGCGAATGCATATATAAAATATCTGAAGAATTGAATGCAGTAAAATAAAATATTTAACCAAGGGCTGTCATACATATCATCCTTATTTCTTTATATTAAATGAATCAGAAGGCAGTGCAATAAATTTTATACTGTAACTATGTTAATTGGAAGTTTCTTTATAATTCAAAAACCTTTTTTCAACATTGTAGTACCTTGGAGTCACTTTTATGCAGAGATATGTTAATATCGTGCTATAGAAAATTAAGGCATAGATAATTGGGTGGAATACATTCTGAAAGTAAATGTAATCTGAAATAAAGCTATAATGTAGCTATGTAATTAAAATATTACATTTATATAAATATGTGTCCATATTTATGAGAACTCACAGACTTATGAAAACTCACAGATTACATTCTAAATAGCCTAAAATTTTGGAATTTACTGACCCTATAATAAATATGGAAAGAGTCAAATATTTTCTTTTAATAAGAATTATGTACTGTTATTTTTGTTTAGGTCGCCCGGTTCTCATATCAAGCAATATGCTTTTTCTGACTAAAAGTGTTCCAATACCAGGTCCAGTGTGTTGAGGGTCAGTTCTCCAGATGCAGACAAGGCTTCAGATACCAGCTAAATGTCTTACAGTTCAACTCAATTCTGATGCATTGTATGTGGAGATAGCAACAGATCTCACAGGTAAAGGGCTCAGCCCCACAAGACCACCTCCCTGTCAGACACCAACTGCAAGCCTAGGTTGTTACCTATGTTTCTGACCGACAGCCTCCAAATTGGAGATTCCAAATCAGGATGCCAATCACAAGGCCAGGTTGTTTATACTTCTGATTGACCGGCTATAAATCAGAGGTTCCCACAACTCCCTTCTCACGTTTGATTAATTTGCTAAAGTGCCTCATAGAACTCAGGTAACCCATTTACTCACTAGATCATTAATTTATTGCAAAGGATATTAAAAGATATGAATCGACAGCCAGACGAAGAGATACATAGGGAGAGGTCCTGAACAAAGAAGCTTTTGTCCACATAGAGTTTGGGGGCCAGCATGGTAACATGGGGAAGCATTCTGGTTCCCCAGCCTGGAAGCCCTCCAAACCCTCTCCTTTTGGGCTTTTATGGCGACTTCATACATAGGCGTGATAGATTAAATCACTGGCCCTTGGTGATTGAACTCAATCTCCAGACCTCCTCCTATTCTGAGGTTAGTGGGATAAGACTGACAGTTCTGACCCTCTCAACACTTGCTTTGTTCTCCTGGCAACCAGCCTGAATTCTTAGTTGGAAATCCAAAGTCACTTCATTAACATAACAAAAGACTTTATCACTCATCACAGGAAATTCCAAAGGTTAGTAGCTCTTGTCAGAAACAAAAGGGGGATGAAGACCAATATGTATCTATTACAAATCAAAATGTCGCACCAAATATATCTGATTGACACATTCAAGAGTTCTCAAAAAAAGCAAATTATAAAATTTTACATCTAAATACCTAAAAAAAACCCCAAAAAACAAAAAAAAACACAGCATTTTCCCCATGTAGAGCATATCTTATCTACGTAAATTTCTTTGGCTTTATTTTCTTAATATTTCCAGCACACCTTCCTTCTCTCACTCTAGTAGTGGGAATATCTTTCTCCAAAATGCTTTAATGCAAAATATGTCATGTAGTTCTTTATAAACTAAAAGGAAAAGAGAAAATCCTTTATTTGACAAATATTTTTCCAGGATCACTTTTCTACAAAAATGGGTTCTTTTGGTAGCCTTAAATTTTAATAATACTTATCAAAAGTTTCTATGTACAAGGCATTTTCTAATATTTTAACATATAATAATTTGTTTAATTTTCACAACTACCCTAGGAGGTATTATCATTCCACCCTTCAAATAAGGAAATTGAGACACAGAGAAGTTAAGTCACTTACTCAAGGTAAGTAATAGAGTTGAAATTGAAAGCAGGCCATAACACTGAAACAGTGTAGCTTCTCAGGAACCCAGTACTTAAATCAGACCATAACAGTTTTCTTCTTTCTAGTGTTTTTTTGTTGTTGTTTGTTCGTTTAGTGTTTTTTCAGGCCTCCTCATAGCCCTCCATTGACCACCAGACCTAGAGGCTTGAGCAAGTGCAGTTACCAGCTAAATGGCCCTAAGCTGATCTGGAGAACATGGTGGAACTGGGGTTCTTGGAACTCAAGTAACAGAGATGCCCTCATTTGCCATGATGAACCCTTTCAAACACGAAGGGTCCATCGATAAGGAAGATCCAGTGCCTACATTTAAAACTGACCCATCAGACTCTGCCAGATTGAAATTACTTTGTTCTATCCTGCCCTCTTTCACATTTCTTACTTGGATGGCTTAGTTCCAAGACCACCTAGTCAGACTCCCTGAATTAAAATTAATGAATATTCATAGCCCCTCCTCACCCCATTGTTTAAATTTGTTTCAAATCTTTATTGGGGAGATAGATTTGGGCTTCCTTCCTGTCTCCTCCTTGGGCTGCATTATGAATAAAAACTTATTTTCTCAGCGAAAAAACCGTTGCTTCAGAATCTTGACTCTCTGTATGCAACGAGCAAAGGACTCACCAACTTTGGTAGATGGCCAGATTTGAACACTGGCATTCTGACTTGAGTCAGGGAGCTTGATCAATATGCTTTTCACAACAAGGAATCAGGGAAGTATGAGTTGTCCTCCACCCCCAAAGGATTGTCTTATCTGCATAATATGAGTATTATTGTCTATTAGATTTTTATAGAGTTTCTGCTATACTGAAGTTGAAGAAATTATTATTCTTTTCCTTTTATAGTTTTATATTTTGTGTATTTAGAAAAAATTACAAAATCATTCACTCATCTTTATGGTTCCTTGAACTACTTGTTTTGGGAAACTGTAAAAACTTCA
>NW_011888848.1:3013805-3016443 GCF_000151845.1 Pteropus vampyrus
CATTATGAATAAAAACTTATTTTCTCAGCGAAAAAACCGTTGCTTCAGAATCTTGACTCTCTGTATGCAACGAGCAAAGGACTCACCAACTTTGGTAGATGGCCAGATTTGAACACTGGCATTCTGACTTGAGTCAGGGAGCTTGATCAATATGCTTTTCACAACAAGGAATCAGGGAAGTATGAGTTGTCCTCCACCCCCAAAGGATTGTCTTATCTGCATAATATGAGTATTATTGTCTATTAGATTTTTATAGAGTTTCTGCTATACTGAAGTTGAAGAAATTATTATTCTTTTCCTTTTATAGTTTTATATTTTGTGTATTTAGAAAAAATTACAAAATCATTCACTCATCTTTATGGTTCCTTGAACTACTTGTTTTGGGAAACTGTAAAAACTTCAATGACACATTAACAATTAATAAATAACATAATAATAGTTTTATCATCTCCTGTTTACCTAGTACAGTTTTTCACATATCTATAAGTACAAGGGGGCAGTGATATTCCCGTTTTACAGATGATGAAACTGTGACTCAGAGAAATTAAACTACTTTCACAAAACCACGGAACTTTAAGGCAGTGGTTCCTAAACTCGAGTGTGCATCACAAGCACCTTATTAAAAACACACATTGTTGGATCCCATTCCCATTGTTTCTGACTTAGTAGCTCTTGAGTGAGGTCTGAGAATTTGCATTTCTAACAGTTTCCCAGATGAAATGCTAACATTTTTAACAAAGTGATATGAGGACAAACAGGAGGAAGAATTCCATCCCAGTTAGAAAAGGGAAATACTGTGACAGAACAGGTGATATTGGAGCTGGACTCCTATAGACGACTAGAAGTTTGCCCAGTAGGAGATGGCTGAGGTGGGTCCATGGGAACAGATGCAGATGTGCTAATACTAAGTATACAGTGTCAGAGTTGACTTGAGGGGGTGTGGGGGGCATAAAGGAACTTCCTCAGGTGATGATATTATTCTGTACATTTTTTCCCTTGAGATGGGAGTACAGAAGGGAATGATGAATAAAGATTTTAAAATTAGAGAACAGGTGGGCGATGTTGAGGTAATTCATACCTGATAAAATCTAAGTTTCCAATCTGAATGGCCAAGTTCAAGAAAGATATGTTTTAGAACTATTATTATAAGTATATCCTTATTTATGGGTTTCTCTAAATAGCACTACCCGGTATTCCATGTAAGAGACTTCTATTCTTACATCTGTTTCTACTGTCTTTACCACAGCTATTACAACTTTTTTACTTTTCTTAATATTCTTCCTCATATTCACTTAATCTTTATCCACTTTATAGAATGAATCTCAGCGACACCCCTTGCTTGGTGGTTGGATTATATATATACACTATTAAGTTTATACTGATTTACAGTGCATATATTAAAGTTCACACTTATTTGATACTAGCACTTTTTAAAAAGGAATCTGTGTTGGTTGTTAAAAATTGATGTTTATTAGTAGAGACAGTTAAATTTCAATTTCAATCTAATGCTGTGGTCTTTGTGGTTGTTTTGGAGTATAGTATAAGTATATTGCACAATGCAAAACCCAGCTGCTTGTCTTTCCTGTGCAATGAAGTATAATTCTTTGGGAAGCCGGATATCTGGTTATTAGTATATATCCATGCTCTGGTTCCACTCTCTCAAATAAAGTTTTAGTCTGACAGATGTTGTGCAGTCTTCTCCAGACCATAACCACATCTGGCACACAAAGAAGGTCATTGTCAATATTGAATGGAGCCATTATGTTTGCCCCAAATATTCTCTCACAGTCTTACTTGAGAGAAAAGTTGAGACATTTCTTAGTCCAGACAATATTTCCAAGGTACTATATCACCGGTAAAAGGAGAAGAACATCACTGGTGTTTCCAATAGTCGCCATGCCCATTGCTTATTTGAGTGAATAAATATCAGTGTGACTTTGAGTTACTTAAACTCTCTATGCCTCAGTTTCCCTGTCATAAGATGAGGATGAAAATAGTGCTTATATCATACGGTTCTTAAGAATATTAAATTAGTTATTATAACTATTAAATCAGTTAATAGATATAAAGTATAGAACAGTGACTGTGTCTCAGTGTGACATCTACAATATTTTTTTCTTTGTTGAGATCTATTGTGAAAAAATGTTTCAGTAGATAGATTTAGTCCATTGTTTTCCAAAACCAGAAAAAAAGTTGCTAAGCAGTGTAGAACATTTTTATCACACCAATTTGGGTGTGTTTTTACAAGGTTAAGAAACAACTCGAACTTGTACAGGATGTACATTTGTTTCCATTTTGATTTGCTGGCCTTCTGGGCATGTTGGATTTAAGGATGGTCAAAAAAATGGTCCCTAGAGCTTACAATTTACCAGGAAAAATGATGAAGTTTTACATAAAGAGTTGAGAACATAATTTTGGAAGTAAAATTTATATTGTGAATTCAGACCAGCAATATTAAAGCAATGGTATTCTGGATGTGTCTAGGAATTATTTCTATATGATTTTTTTTTTTTTTACATCTTGCCAAGATTGCTCTCCTCCAGACTTATAGAACCTTAAATTAAGTACATAAATATGGTTCTAGAATAATTGTGTGACCAAAAACAAGATAAATGTGTTAAAGTGTGCTTATTAGTAG
>NW_011888848.1:3016493-3021186 GCF_000151845.1 Pteropus vampyrus
GAACTTGTACAGGATGTACATTTGTTTCCATTTTGATTTGCTGGCCTTCTGGGCATGTTGGATTTAAGGATGGTCAAAAAAATGGTCCCTAGAGCTTACAATTTACCAGGAAAAATGATGAAGTTTTACATAAAGAGTTGAGAACATAATTTTGGAAGTAAAATTTATATTGTGAATTCAGACCAGCAATATTAAAGCAATGGTATTCTGGATGTGTCTAGGAATTATTTCTATGTGATTTTTTTTTTTTAAATCTTGCCAAGATTGCTCTCCTCCAGACTTATAGAACCTTAAATTAAGTACATAAATATGGTTCTAGAATAATTGTGTGACCAAAAACAAGATAAATGTGTTAAAGTGTGCTTATTAGTAGAGGTGAACCTATTTTGTATGAAACTGTCAGGGTGGGTACATGACATTATGCGTTTGTCAAAACGAATGGAACTTTACAGCACAAAAAGTGAACTTTAATGAATGCAAATAAAAAATAATTTAAGAAGTCATGGGATCCCAGGAAGAAATGACAACTGTGAAAATAGGGTCTAATTTTACTATAAACGAAGAAAAAAAAAAAAGAACTCATTGAAAGGGTTAGGTTATTTTCACATACTTAAATAACTTTGAGAATACATGGAATCTGTAAGACTTAAGGCAAAATGAACTACACATAAGCACTGTATCCCAGTTGTTAAGTTCTTTTCCATAGGCGTAGAGGCTAACAACTTTGATGCAATTATGCATGTGAACTAGAATTGAACAATTAAGTAGATGGATGGTGGGTGATAACAGCCAGCTTTCTCACTGTTGGGATGAAAATTTACAGATAAGCAAGGTGAAGAGCTTTGAATGCTACATGTGCGATGGATTGGAATTTGAGACATCAATAAGAACTCATGTTTGGTATAATGTAGATGCAGATGACTACATATAGAAATATATATAGGCATGTGACCTATATTTTTTTGATCTGTCAGATGAGAAGTTCTCAAAAATGGCACCTGAGAGGCAAAAAGCGTGCATCGAATCTAGATCTTAGTTTCTAATACCATTTTTCAATAAAAGGATAAATGGCTCATTCTAGAACTGTCATAGGAAATATACAAAATTAGTTTGGAACATTTTGTAGTGTCAGAAAGTAAGAAAGGGCTTGAAAAGAAAAAAAGAAAGAAAACTTCTCACTGATGGGAGTATGTCAAAGAGGCATAAGAGCCAACTGAAAGAGATCCCAGTGGCCAAAGCTGGAACAATTTGAGCAACATAAAGTACTGTTGGATAATTACCAAAATATAAAACAAATATTCATAACTCCAATTTTTATATAAGTGAATGATTGAATAAATAAATATATGGGGAATAAGAAAAATTCACCCATGCAGAAAAATTCCAAAGAGGTTGTGTAGATCTTCTACCCTCAAGATGGGTAATATAACTCCACTCTCCTGTGCATAGTGACTTCTTCCCAGTGAGTATAGTATGGACAAGGGGATTAAAAACAGGAACTTTACAGTGGAGAAACTGGACCCACACTACTTTAGTCAGGTGAAGAAGGTTAACATCAATGATAAAAAAAATTATGTTGATAACATATACCCTTAATATGATATGATGAGAAGAGCATTTTACCTCTGTGATCTCCCTCCCCAAAACACACAACTATTTCCTAATCGTTAGAAAAAAAATAAGACAAATCCCAATAGGGAAGCATCCTACAAATACCTGAGCGGTGTTCCTGAAAACTGTCAAGGTCATTAAAAACAAAGTGAGAAACTGTCATAGCCAAGAGGAACCTAAAGAAAAAATGACAAATTATCGTAATGTGGTATCCTGGCTGAAATCCTGGAATAGAAAACAGACATTATATAAAAACTAAGGAAATCAGAATAAAATATGGGCTTTAGTTAATACTGTGTCAGTATTGCTTCATTAATTATAACAAATGTACCATACAAATGTGAATTATACTAATAAGAATAACAGGAAAAGATTGGTTCAGGGCTTATGGGAACTCTCTGTACTATCTTATAAATTTTTATTATTGTAAATCTAAAATTGTTCTAAAAAATAAAGGCTATTTTAAAAGATGTGTTCATGGGTACTAGCAAACACAATGAGATGTAGAGGCTATTTTTTTAAATGCCTTAGATATTTCTTATATTAGTTTAGTGGCAGAACACATCCTAGAGTAATGGATTGTACCAGCTTGCAGTGAATGATTCCGTTGACACGAATTCAAGAATAAGATGATACCACAAACTATTTTATTACTTTACACACTCATGGGAAATGAAGACAAGTGATATAGCCTTAATAAAGTATTATCTGTGATGGTTGGTAGATGTGGTATCTGGGAGCAGCTAGTAACATTTCTGATCATTGATTTAATATAGGTATTTCTTAACTTAAGAAATTAAGAAGTTACTATTAGATGAGTTCCAGACCATATGACACCCAGAGACCCATCTACTAATCATGTATTTGAAAGAAAAGAATATCATACATATTTTAATTTTATCATAATTTAATCAAATAATTTTAACATTTACCACCAAAATAGCTAACTATAGTAGAATTAATTAAAATTAGCAAAGGAAATCATTTATTTACCTTCTATTTCCTCATATGCTTTCCTAGGGAAGCGATTAAGCAGTACTGATATATTCAAATATAAGGGAGCCAGAAATGGCTTTTTATGAAGTTATCAGCCACTATATATTAACGATTAATTAATTAATAATTAATACCCTGTTAAACATGATATTTGGGGATTATTAAATCATAATAATGTAAAAGAATGTTTATTGGTTTTTATCAACCTAATGGTCTTATCTTGCTTAGGCTATGATAGTCTCATTGAGCGTTCCAATGGTTTAAGCCATTTTTAGAGAATGTTTCTCTTGCTTTATAGAAACAAAGGAAAAATATTTATCTACTAATCCATTCCAGGGAAGATGATCCTGTCTTGCTAATACAATACAGAAAGGGTAAAGGCTGCTTCTATCAAAATTTTTCCCATCCTTCAAGGCCCACTTCGTCAAGTGTTTACTCTGTGATAGATAGTCTATTAGATGTTGGGATTACCTGGCTGGCCAAAGCATCTCTGATCTAAAATAGCTCACCATCTGGTAGGTTAGGCAGACATGCTAATCAACTATTATATGTGTTAATAAAACAATGTGGAAACACAGTGGGACAGAGAGAGTACTATCACGAAACAGGAGAACAACATAACTTTGCTAATTGGCAGTAGCCACAGAAAAGCCTATTGGAGTTGGCGACTCCTGAGAACAGGGCAAATTTGAGCAAAGTCATTTTACAAGCAATTTGGTACCTGAACAAATTTTGGTGTAAAGCTTGTTAAGAGTTGAGGCTGGAGAGTTAGACAAGGACATGATCATGGAAAAACAACACCGAATGTAAAAGAAGAGACTACCCTTCAGATAGATAAGTCATCGAACAATTTCAAAAAAAGAAAACCATGGCCATACCTGCATTTGAACAAGATCAGTCTGATGTATCCTGTGATTTGAGGAATCAAAGAGTAGAGGCAGGAAGGTCAACGAGGAGATTTCTGTATCCAGTGAGACATTAGTAGCAGGATTGATGAGATGGGAAGAGATTCAAGAAGCGAAGCGTTAGAAGAGAAATCCATTGTTTGAATGCAGGGCTTGTCGAGGATAATTCGCAGATTTTCAGCTGAAGGAACTGAGTACAAGATTATGACATCAAAGAATATACTGAAGGAGGAGTTATTTAAAATGGCAGGTTATGGATTCAATGATATTGCTGCTCTTTGTTTTGTTTTGTTTTGTTTTTTAAGTTTGAGGTGCTTCTGGCACATTCCTGTGAAGTTGTCAAAAGCCGGAAGAGACGGTAGCTCAGTGGTAGGGTTATCATTAGGCTGATTGCCCTAAGTAGATGAAAGTTATTAACATAGAGATTCCTTATAACATTGAGATGTTAATATATCTCTATGATGCCATTATAACTCTGCCTTATAACTTATTTTGCATGCTTTTGCTATGTGTGTCCTATATTAGCAGCTCCTTTGAAGGAGGAAATGTGTCTCATATCTATACTTACTTAAAAAGGCCTACTAAGTATCTTACACATAGAAGATGCAAAAGTGCTAGGCATGTAATATGTGCTCGATGTTTACTGAATAAAAGAAGAAAATATTTACTATGTTGACATTAATGTAAATAATAAATATGCAGGTAGCACAAGTTTTGCTAATTACATTTACATTTGAATATATGTATTGTTTTATATGCTTATCTGGCTCTTTTAATAAGTGTTAGCATATTCTAACAATGTAAATAGTAGCTGCTGTTTTTATTTCTTTACCTTTAAGTTCTTGTTAGCGAAGCCAGAAAGCTCACAAGAAGGAAGAGAGAATACAGCTGGTCAATAAAGAATCTTTAATACTGGTACGGAATATTTTCTTTCCATCAGTGTATACCCTTATCTCTTGGCACTATCACTGGCATATCTATTTCTTTGCTACACTGATAATGTCCCTGTAATTCATATTCTGGGACCATACTCTTGGAAACTAAAGTAATAAGTTCCTGATACTAAAAGTCACATGAAAAATGTTTAAGCCATTTTTTTTGTATATGCTATTTCCTAGATACCTGGAGTGAAGCTTAAAGAATGATAAAAATAAGGAAGTTTATGAGTATATTGTAATCAT
>NW_011888848.1:3021236-3030174 GCF_000151845.1 Pteropus vampyrus
GGTAGCTCAGTGGTAGGGTTATCATTAGGCTGATTGCCCTAAGTAGATGAAAGTTATTAACATAGAGATTCCTTATAACATTGAGATGTTAATATATCTCTATGATGCCATTATAACTCTGCCTTATAACTTATTTTGCATGCTTTTGCTATGTGTGTCCTATATTAGCAGCTCCTTTGAAGGAGGAAATGTGTCTCATATCTATACTTACTTAAAAAGGCCTACTAAGTATCTTACACATAGAAGATGCAAAAGTGCTAGGCATGTAATATGTGCTCGATGTTTACTGAATAAAAGAAGAAAATATTTACTATGTTGACATTAATGTAAATAATAAATATGCAGGTAGCACAAGTTTTGCTAATTACATTTACATTTGAATATATGTATTGTTTTATATGCTTATCTGGCTCTTTTAATAAGTGTTAGCATATTCTAACAATGTAAATAGTAGCTGCTGTTTTTTCTTCTTTACCTTTAAGTTCTTGTTAGCGAAGCCAGAAAGCTCACAAGAAGGGAGAATACAGCTGGTCAATAAAGAATCTTTAATACTGGTACGGAATATTTTCTTTCCATCAGTGTATACCCTTATCTCTTGGCACTATCACTGGCATATCTATTTCTTTGCTACACTGATAATGTCCCTGTAATTCATATTCTGGGACCATACTCTTGGAAACTAAAGTAATAAGTTCCTGATACTAAAAGTCACATGAAAAATGTTTAAGCCATTTTTTTTGTATATGCTATTTCCTAGATACCTGGAGTGAAGCTTAAAGAATGATAAAAATAAGGAAGTTTATGAGTATATTGTAATCATTATCATCAAATAACCAATCAGTGTTTAAGTGATTGCCAAAGTCGTTAAGAAAAAATATGTCTGTTTTACAAGTTGAACTTTATAGATCACCCCTTAATGAGAAATAAACACGATTAAGATTTAATTTGAGGATCTGTTTTAATCGATCACAGATGTAGGTAAACTAATTGGAGTCATGAGCATGATGCCATTTTAATAACTGGCTGTTCAGCTCATGGTATACTGGCTATTATTAAGAATTTTGAGCTTTTTGGTTCATTATTTAATGCCTACTACTGAACCCATGGTTTCAATGAAGTTCAATTTATTTTTAAAAGACAATCGATCTAATATGTGCTTCTCTTAAAGATTAATTTAAGTGACCCATATACATTTTGAAGACAAGAGGAATGAAAGAATGAGCTTCAGTCGATTGCTTGCTTTGGGCTGTGTGACAATGGGTCACATTTGGCCTACCTGACACTATTGCAGCTCCTTTCCCCCAAAACGTTCCAACCAAAACATGGATATGATAAAAATGAAGGTGAAATAGAAATGTATGAAATTACCCTTATACATCCATGGCTACTCTTCAAGAAAGAAGCTTAAATTATCCATGCACTTCTCTGTGAGCATCCAATTAACTCAACTGTGAGTTCTGATATAAGTTCAACATAAGTTCTACTTCATCTGGGACTCCTTCCTTAACTTTCAGACTCCTTCAGCCCACTGTGATTTTCCTTCTATCTGTACATATACTTTCACAAAAACATTGTATGCATACTCTGCCAGGTACTGTGCTAGGACCTGGTGATACCAAAATAAAAGTCTCAGCTTGAGCCCTCTAAGGTCTGAGAAAAGCAGAAAGACTGAAAAGTAAACTGAGAAATAAATACACTGACATGATTACCATGACAAAATGTGTATTTGTTGTTGGCGTGTGTGCACAGGTGAAGGAGAGAGGAGAATTACTTACAAAGTTCTTTAAAAAGTAATTAATGAGCTGAGTTAAAAGTTAAAAGTTTTCTCTCAATAGGGTTATCACTACATTTATTATTAGTATACAATTGATTAAACAACATAAATATATGACTCATCTTAATAATTATTATTAATAATATTTTGTTAAAAGGAGATCTCTTAGATATTGTTTTCAATAAGTTCATGTTCTATACATTAAATTAATTTTTATTAATTTTTGCAAAAATGAGACATGGTCAGCCTCAGTGCTGGTCTTATTTTTTATTTTTATACAAGCAAGATAACATGGTATTATAAACAAACAGATGGAATGGAAAGTTATTTGTAATAGTAATATCATAAAAATCTTTGAACTCCTTCTGGGCTTCTGAATCATATGCCCAAATTCTAGTGATCTAAAATAAAAATAAAAAATAAAAAAATTTAATGAGCTGCCAGCTATTATCTTAATTATAATTGCACTCCCCTCCCTTCGAATTCTATACATAATAAACAAAATCAATAACCCCTACTTAACTGTAAAAACTATAGGCCACCAGTGATACTGAAGCTATGAGTATACAGACTATGAAGACCTAAACTTTGATTCCTACATAATCCCAACACGAGATTTAAAACTGGGAGAACTCATTAAATTTTAATGTTGACAGTTCAAATATTCCTTCAAATTTGTTAACAGCAAAGAATGGAAACCACTTGACTTTTTGAAAGTATTTACATCCATCATTATATCACCAGAAAAGATGCTCTATAAATATGTTCATATTTCTGCATGAAATAATGGACTTTCTGAACAAAATTAACCTAATAGCAACCTGGATTAAAGATGACTGAATGGCAAACAAGTCTTGAAAATTAAAGACTTCTGGAGAAATTTAATGACAGCAACTCTGGAGACATCTGTTTACATCCCAGGGGTTGTAAACCTAGAGAATATTCCTTCTCTACCCAGAGAGGATTTGTTTACATTGTAGAACGAAGGCCTCTTATCTGGATCTCCAGAGAGGAGGAGGGTCAGTTGTGCCAGTTGCTCTATATAGGCTTCTAGATTTATAATGTCCAGGCTGCTATCCTGTGGTACAAACTCCACTGTGTGCTCAAGTGACATCTGCAACCATCGCATTTCCCCATGAGGCACTGCAGCAGGAAGAAGAGATGATGCAAGATATTCTGTAGTTAAAAAATCTGTCTGTAGTCCTGAGGTCTCATGATTCTGTGTATGTGTGTGTGTGTGTGTGTGTGTGTGCATGTGCACAAATCCATGTAGAGATAGAAATATAAAACTATGCAAATGGGGTAACATCTCAGACCTTTTACAGTTTCAGACTCAACATAGATTAATTCACTCTCTCAGGTCTACTATTTCTAACTGCTTCTGTATTAAATCTCCGAAAGTTTTGACATTGCAAAGTATAGCAAGGACAGGTGTGTCTTTCTTTTGTAAAAGGGGAAAAGAGCTATCATGGAAGTAGAAGTGGAAGATCAATTTTAACAAACGACAGTATATCCTTTGAAAAGTCTATGAATATTTGCATTCCATAGGACCATTAAATTAGAGCTAGTGAAAAAAAAATTGCAGAGAATAATTTAAGGTGATTCTATTTATAAGAAATAAAAATTACAAAATTAAAATTTATATTTCTGTGGTTAAACTACTAAGAAAAGTAAAGAATTAAAAATTCAGGAGAGTGGCTATCTTTTGAAGGAAAAAAGAGATACAGTTATGGAAACCTAAATGGGAGGCTTCATGATGTTGTAATGTTTTATTTTTTAAATATTTATTTTATTATTTTTTGTAAATTATACAGACATTATATTTCTATGTATGAAGTATCTCGTAATATTTTTTAACTTATCAGTTTTTTAAAAGTAAACTGACAATGTCACAGCTGAATGATGACTGAGAACTTATAAACACCATGATTGCCTAAGTTACATAAATCACACAAATGAGAATATTTTATTTACTTGTATATTTACAAATGTTTACTGAGCATCTATCATGTGCCATTGTTCTAGGTGCTTGTGAAACTGTTGATAAAACAGGATGATACAAAGGAGAACTGTTAAAAGGCTATTGCAATAATCCAGGCAGAAGATGTTCATGACTTTGAAAGAGGTGGTAGCAGTGGAGATAAGTCATCTGATACTAGTAAAATTTCAAACATAGAAGCAACTGGATCTCCTGATAGTTTAGAAGTAGGGTGTAAAAGAAAAAAAAAATAGTACAACTCTAAGGTTTTTACCTGAGCAACTGAAAAAATGGAGTTTCTATACACTAAGAGAGCTTACAATACGGATGAAGCAGGTTTGATTAAAAAGAAAATTTGACATCTCCATTAGATTCCCAAGTGACGCTAGATGCATAGGTCTGGAGTTCAGCAGAAAACTATTTAAACCCCAGATGTGCTCCGTACCAAGTCTGTCAACTAAAGACATCTTATTCTTGTTTAAAATTTTCATTTATTTCCTTAATGAAATAACTCAGTTAACAATACCAAAAGTTGTCTTTCCACTCAGAACTATATAAAGAAAAAATAGGTTGTTTTTAATGGTAAGTTATAAATTTTTCTAAACACATAATTCAGCACAAATACATAAGTGTGTGCATGTGTGTGTGTGTGTGTGTGTGTTTGTTTAATAAACTATAGTGCTAATATGGTTTTGGCACTGATTTCCAAACATCCTCACTGGGAAATTAGCCAGTAATAGCTAAGGAAAATGTCTCTGTCACCTTCTAGCTCTGCATTGTCTTTCCAAAAACCTCTGTTGTGACCCATGGCATACTGAGCTGAAATAAATATTTCTCTGTCATGATTTTTAATACCAATTACAAAGCTGTTTTGGTCTCTCTGTAAGTGCTCAAGTGTCACGCTTTAAATAGAGAGCCAACTATTTCTCCGGCTTTAGCTATCTTTGTTCTTAACTACAGGTCCTTTATTAATCTGCCCTCACACCACACATTCTGTACATTAGCAGTTGCATCTTTGTTTCTCGGTTTTCAGTGCTCTCTCCTACTCTAGGTATCTTAGCTCTGTCTGAATTTTGCAGCAATAATGGGACATATTTTACAAGTATTCTAGTTGTGACTGTTTAAATAAAAACAGAGTAACTTCCACATACCTCAAATATTAACTGGAAAAATCTCCCACTTTGTGAAAAAGTAGTGATCTCTATGTTTCTTTATGTATAACATTAGAAAATATGCTTGGCTCTACAACTCAGAATTTTACTACTTGATTATATTATGTCCTACTTTACAAAAACTATAACAATAATTTTGTGAGGTTACATCAAGTCTAGGGTGTTCAATCTTGCACATTCATAAATCTGATTATCAGTTGACCCAGATGCCACATTTAATTTATCAGGATAGGCAAACTTGGAATACCAATATATTTTTTTACATAAAAATATAAATTCTAAAAAGGTGAAACTATAGTGTTCATTTGACTCTTTATTCTATTATCGGTAGGAAATTTACATAGATAGCCAAGTTTTTACCAGAATATTGCTTAAGTAGGTAGAGTAATACTGTTTTGAGTAGGTAATTAACTGCCTTTAATACCTAAAGTGATAAAATTACATGTCTGAGAAACAAATTAGAATTAGGAAAACCTTCCTTTAGACTATACTTGGCTGCCAACAAATTTTTAATCTTTGACTCCCCTTTTTCTAGGACTCATAGAGATTATCACTTATCTTGGTGTATATTATTATCTCAAATATGTAACCATAAACTTTTATATATAAATTATATTGAAGTAATGTTCATCCATTGAACACATTTCTTAATATATATTGTACTCTGTATTCCATACTGTGTTAAGCATGACAGATATAAAAATTAAAAAAATAAAAGTAAACCTTGGCTAAAACCTGTATACACCCTCAAAGAGAATGAAAATTTATTTTAAAAATAGTTTTATATCATTGCAGTGAATACTTTTTCAGATTTGTGCATAAAGATTAGTGATATCAATGAGATATTCATAACTCTATTTCAAGAATGTCTCAAAGATAGAGTGATACTTTTTCTGCATATTGAAGAATTAACAAAAATGTATCAAAGAGGCAAGCAGTAGAAAAAAATTCCTATAAGAATATGATGAGTTCACATACTAAATTGCATAAAGTAATTTGGTCCTGCTAGAACACAAGCTAAAAGAGGGAAAGTGTTAATATATAGAGCTAAAAATAGAGGCAGGGCTTTCTTCTTTCTGCAGTATGAAGATAAGATCCATGGGATGCTCGGAAATCTTTCACAATTCAATGCAATTAATTTGTAACAAATATATTTTAAAAACATTACAGGGCTCACATAAGAATAAGAAAATCTCAGGGGTAAAACAAAAAAATAATTGAGAATAGTAAATGAAAACTTGAAAAATAATAACAGTCAATAAGCACACACAAAAGCTGGGATTGCTCTGAGACTAGTACCCAGAGACTATAAGAATATGTAAGAGTGAAAAATGACATTCCTGAAGCAGGCAGAGGTGGTCGAAGGGTACTGAAGTCACAAGTTTGTTGTACCACGGAATTCCAGAAGAAGCAAGAAATTAAGGCAAATCCTCTATGAAGAAAAATAATACCAATTTAGAATTCCAGGGTTCCCACTAAATCCAATGAGACAAGAAAATAAGCCCCCATAAGTGAAAGCCAGGAGACCGCCCTTTGAAGGAATTCAGATAATGGAATTGCTAAATTAGACTTTAAAAGACTTATGTTTGAAATACTTAAAGAAATACGAGATGAACTTAAAAATAAAAAATAAACAAGACACTATCAGAAATTATTAGAAAAATTTGATAATGAACCAAATAAGTCAAATAACTTTGAGAAATAAGATTTATAATAGTTAAACTTTTTAAATAAATATATTCAACGAATTAGTTAATAGCACATAAGACACAGCCGAATAGAGAATTTGTGAAATAGAAAGATATAAAAAACAAAGAATAAAACAACAGAGAGAATGGAGAAGTTGTAATACTCATGTGATAATACAGAACTTTTGGGAATGGAGAAAAATCATGAAATCTATGAGTTTAAAAGAGTCACAACATGTAACAAGAAAGATAAGTAAAAATAAATCTATACTTAGACATATTTTAGGGAAAATTAAATAAAATAAAATTTTTCTCTAAAAAATATAAAAGGTCAAAACTAAATCAGTTTCTGGCCATGGAGAAGTAACATGAAACAGATTTACTCTCCATTATTGTAAACAACTAGAAAGCTTAGCAAAATACAGTTGACCTTGAACAAGACAGAGTTTAGGAGTGCCAATCTGTCACATAGTCAAAAACCTATATAAAACTCTTGACTGCCCAAAAACTTTACTAATAGCCTACTGTTGCCTGGAAGCCTTACCAATAATACACATAGTTGGTTAACACATTTCGTGTTTTATGTATTCTGTACTGTATTCTTACAATAAAGTAAGCTAGAGAAAATAAAATGTTATTAAGAAAATAATAAAGAAGATAAGATACATTCACTGTATTTGATGAAAAAAATCTATGTGTAAATGTACCTATGCAGTTCAAACCCATGTTGTTCAAGAATCAAATGTGTATATGAAACAACTATTTCAAACATTGGATAACCTGAATGTGTCAGGACTGTGCTCATTGAGAGAAGAGAAAGACGAGCCTTACAATCGTCTCAGATTTCTGCATGGAGTCATATTCCACAACGTGGTTTAGAGAGAGGAATCCCGAGTCTCACGGAAATTCCTTGTCTGAGATCAGGAAATCTGAGGTAGAGGAATTATGGGTGGGAGTTTCAGAAGGGTGCTACAAACTGAAAAAGTTGCTTCAGAAATACTTTAAGAGATCTTTTGATATTTTACTGAACACTAAGCCAAATTTTGTGAGACTGATCAAAGAAAAACTGAGGAGTTGTAAGCAACCAATTCTAAGAGCTTTTACAAGGCTGATCGATATTCAAATTCTGACTAGTGAAAGTGGAGATTTATCATTGGTTATAGAAAGCATTCAGTTTAATCCCAGACGGAAAACACCTTAGCATAAGGGATAAACTATTACTAGGCTATTCTAACCTACTCTAAAAAAAATTTTTTTTAAATAAAATTCAAAAGGTTTTAGCTAATCTGTAACTTTACTATTTGCAAGATAATAGGCCAGAACAAAATCCAAATATTCAACAATATAACATTCACTATGTTCCATATTCAATGAAAATTAGCAAGATACACCAATAAGTGTGGCAGGAGAAAAACCAGAAAGCATAAACAGTCTCATAAATGATGGCAGAGATGATGAAATTATCTGAAAAGAACCTTAAAATGGCCCTTATAAATATTTTTTTATGCTGAAGAATTTATAGACAAGTATGGACATAAGAAACATGGAATATATAAAAAATAATTAAAAGAAACCTCTGGAGATAAAAATAAAACATGTGAAATAAAAAATTTACTGGATAGGATTAATAAGAGCTTAAATGTTGAAGAAGAAAAGATCATTGACCTTGAACCATCCCACTATAAACTATCAAATTGAATAACAGAGAGACAAATAACTGAAAATAAAATAAAAATGTCTTCAGTGATCCATGGGACAATGTTAAGAGGCCTAATATATATGTAATTAGAGATGTAAAATGTGTATGTGTGAGGGGGTGAGGGATAAAAAACTAAATAATGCTTAAAATTTTTTCATAGTATAGGAACTCTATAATCCCACAAAACCAAGAAACTAAATGAAATCAATGCAGGATAAATACAAAGAAAACCACACTAAGACACATTATAATCAAATTATGGAAAGCCAGTAATAAAGAGAAAAATTTTTAAAGTGCTAGAGGAAGTAAGAAATTTTACCTACAAGTGATGATTAATTTATATGTCAACTTGACTGAGCTAAGGGATGCCCAGGTGGCTGGTAAAACAGTTCTCGGGTGGGTCTGTGAGGGTGCTTCCAGAAGAGATTACTATTTGAATCAGTAGACTGTATAGATCACCCTCATCGATGTGAGCCGGCATCATACAATCAGTTGAGGGCCTAAAAGGAACAAGGTGAATAAAGGGAGAGCTTGCTCTCTTGCTTGAGCTGGGACAACCATATTTTCCAGCCTTCAGGCACTCTTGGTTCTCAGAGACTTGGACTCAAACTGAGACTTACATTGACT
>NW_011888848.1:3030644-3068572 GCF_000151845.1 Pteropus vampyrus
AAAAAAAAACAGAAAGAATTTTTCAGCAATAGCCTTGCACTATAAAAAATGTTTCAGAAAATTCTTTAGGCAGAAGTAAAATGAAAACAGATGGAAATTTGGAATGCTACAAAAGAAGGAATTAGAGCTGAAAATGGTAAATACATGGTGACTATAAAAGATGTGTTTTTCATTGTCAATTTTGTTTTAAATTACATTTGACTGTTCAAAGTAAAATGATAATAATATAGAGTTGTTGGCACATATAGAATAAAGTGTATGACAATAAAAAGCACCTATAACAAAGGAGGTAATGAAAGTAGATTATTGTAAAAAGCAATGTAATGTTTAATGGTAGATTGTAATAAAATAATGATGAAATTTAAAACCAGAAACATGAAAATAAAAAACAAATAAGTCAATATTGGAATTGAAAACATACAATAAAATCTCAATTTAAAAGGAAATAAAAGTGGCCAAAGGAAAAAAAACAATGAGATAAATAGAAAATAAATACAAGATTGTAGATTTAAAACCAACAAAATTGATAATTATATTAAATATAAATGGTCTAAATACTCCATTTAAAAGATAAATATTATCAGATGAAACACAAAAATCATGACCCACCAATATGCAATAATTTGAAACCTATTTTGAATATAAATATATCAATAAGTTAAAAGTAAGTTGATGGAAAATCTATCATACAAACACTAATCCTGAGAATTACATTAAGAAGTTTCAATTTTATTGTATAGCATGTCTCTAAAGTCAGGTATGAAAGATAACCTATTCATATATTTAAAGAACATATTAGAATTTCCATTTTTATTCATTTTCTTTGGGAATGAGAAGTAAATTAGGCTTTGGTTATAATAAATATGGACTACTGGATTTTTTTTTAAAATCTATTTATTTATTTTAAGTAGTTTCAAGTATACAGTACGTTGGTTAGACATCTACATAGTTCATAAAATGATCCCTCAGTTGCTCTCTCCCTCCCCTGGCCTTCCACCCAGCCGACATAGTAATGCTAACTGCATTCTCTATGCCGTGCTCCCATCTCCGTGACCATCTATCAGCTACTAAATTGTACTTCTTTAACCCTTCACCTCATTCTCCCAGTCCCCCAATCCCCCTCCCCTCTATCTAGGACTAATGGATTCTTAATTCATGCTATGTGAGGTGATCAAAATATCTCCTACAGAATCCAAGGTATCTTGAAGGAGAAAGAGAAAATTCCCAGATAGAGAAGTTTATATGTATTTTCTGAGTATTTCAAAATAATTTACTGTTCGTGCTCAGCTAATTATATTCATAAATAATATTTCTAATTTATCAACATTATATTTTTAAGCAAATTAACCTCCACAACAAGTGGTTGAAAAAGAAACAACCCATTAAGTCTAATGCTAATAATATAAAGATAGCAATAAAAGCATGGTAGAGCTGGCATTTCATCAGCCACATTATGAGGTTAAAAATTATGATTTAAGAAGATTTGGCTCAGCATCATGGCAGCACGAGTCATTCCTTTTTTTCTGTCCGCTTCAGTTTACAACTTACTGGACATCCATAACTGACCAAAATTTCCTCAGCACAGCACACCGGGATACCCCCGAGATCCATCCGCTTGTATATTGAATGTGGGTGTATTGTACGTCCGTGAAGGCTGTGGAGCCAAAGGGGTTGTAGCAGCAGTGCTGGCAGCAACCTCTCTAGCAAAGAAGGTGAAAGGTGAAAAGTGGTGCGTGAAGGTCTACCTGACCATGGGACTGCAGCTGGAGAGTCCCCTTGCTCTTCAGCAACATCAGATTTCTGAGGAGAGACCTCTGAGACTAGGGAGAGTTAAGGGACAGAGAATAAGGGAGACGAAGAACTGCAATTTCCTGCTGTCTGTACCAAGAAGTCAGCTAGAGAGAGGTTGACCCACAGATCTCTGGGATTCTGTTTCACAAGTATCGCCCTAGTGGGCAGAAGGCATAGCCAAAGCCCCAAGTGCTGAGCATACATCTCCTTCATTTTTGCTGCCAGCCTTTTTTTTTTTTTAGATGCCAGCTTATATTTACATGCTGTCTTCCCAATTTTAGAAGGAATTCAGTGCCAGTTAAGAGAAACCAAAAATTTGTGCTATAGCGCCACCTTCTGGAAATCAAAAGAAAGGCTTCTAATTGTTAACCTCTTATACTGTTAGAATAAAAATAAACAAAGCCTAAATACTAAAAGTGTTCAATACTTCAAATGAGGTGGCAGAAGCACGTGTCATTAAACACTATGAAGAATTATGGTAATAGGTTATCACAAAAATAAAATGACAATTTTTTAGTAACCAAATCAAAGACACAAAATATTGTGATCTAACTGATAAAAATTCAAAATAGCTGTTATGAAGAAATTTAACAAACTACAAGAAAACTCATAAAGGCCATTGAATGAACTCAGGAATAAATTTAATGAACAGAAGGAGTAGTTTACCAAAGAGACTGAAATACTAAAAAAGAACCAAGCTCATTGAGCTGAAGAATGCTTTAGAAAACATTAAAAATAAAGCAAATCAGATGGAAGAGAGCATAAATGATCTGGAAGATATGAATTTAGAAATGATTTAGGTGGAACAAAGAAAGAACTAAGAGTAATCAAAATCCACTAAAAAAGCCAACATAAGAATAATAGGTATAAAAGAAGAGAAGAACGAGTGGATATAGAGTTTATTTAAAGAAATCATAGCCAAGAACTTCCAAACCTGAAGAAAGAACTGGCCATACAAGGCCACAAAGCTATAGAACACCTTATGATCTCAATGCAAAAAGACCTTCTCTAAACACATTATAATGAAACTGTCAAACCTCACTGAAGAATTTTAAAGGCAGCCAGACCTTTAAAAAATTAAAAAAAAAAAAAAAGTAACCTACAAAAGAACATCCATTAGGCCATCAACAGATTTCTCAGCAGGAACTCCACAGGCCAGGAGAGAATAGAATGACTTATTCAAAGTATTAGAAGGCAAATGTTGCCAGACTAGAGTACTGTATCTGGCAAAATTATCCTTCAGGTACAAAGGATAAATAAAGGCTCCCCAGACAAACAAAAGCTGAGGGAGTTTACCACCACAAACCTGCCTTACAATAAATGTTGAAAGGAGCTCTCCAAGTTTAAATAAAAAGATGAAAGTACACAAAACTCTGATTAAGGTGGTAAATATATATATTTAGAAAACTGTAACTCTATTTTAGACTAATGTGTTAACAGTATATTACAGTCATGCACCACATTGGTCAACAATGGACTGCATATACAATGGTGGTGACATAAAATTGTAATTAATCTGAATTTCCTATAAGAAATGGGAAGATATGTGGTTCAGAAAGAATTTTTATTTCTCTGATGGAAGCAATATCAGCAATAGATCCCTTCTCACTCACTCGATTTTGAGTGCACAGATTATATCACAGTCAGTCAGCCACTGACCTGTTTCAGCACAGAATAGTAGCCTGTCCTTCTACTGTTACATATTCAGAGGGCGCAATTTGTCCTCCCAGAACTAGTTTGATGGTCTGCAGAGTTACTATAAATTTTTTGCTGTAAATTCTTTGATAAGAATCTAAAATCATGTACACGGGTCCACAGGAGCTACATTAACAAGTACTAAGTATCACTGTCACTTTAGGAAAAGCTTTCTCTGATAGTGTAGAGCTAGCTTGTCCCTATGCTTTGTGTATATTTTCAGGTTGTAATGATGTAAAGCACAGATAAGTTTTATTTCTTTATCAACTCAGTGACAGAGGAATCCCCGTGTACCACATAGGGTCAGTGGAACCAAACAAAATTCCACTCAAAATATTGAGTCCTCAGTTCTACACACCGTCCATGCTGAATACCTTCTCTTTTATGAATATTGCTGTTTCTTAATCTGACCACTGCTCCAATTTGCAATAACCAAAAACACATTGCCATGACAACTCGCTATGATCCTTTATTTCTCCATCTTGGTTTCTATTCCTGCTGATCCTCAGGTCACCTTCCACTCTCTCCTGATAGTCACTATTACGGTAATCTATGCCTTATCAGCCTGTTTCTCTTTGATATTTCTAATCAATCTAATCTGCATCCCTGTTCCTAGAGCAGGACTGAAAGTTCTAATGTTTTATTTCTGACCCTATTTGAAGGAGCAGAGGGAGGGCTTGTGGGACAGTGTTCATAAAGTCTATAGTAGTGTACAATAATGTCCTAGGACTTTATATTCTCTCCCTACTAACTCACCGACTCACCCAGAGCAACTTCCAATCCTGCAAGCTCTATTCATTGTAAGTTCTCTATACAGGTGTATTATTATTTCTTTATCTTTTATACTATTTTTACTGTATGTTTTCTATGTTTGGATATGTTTGGATACACAAATCCTCACCATTATGTTACAATTGGCTACAGTGTTCAGTACAGTAACATGATATATATGCTTATAGCCTGGGAGCAACAGGCTCTGCTATGGCCAACTTTGTAGTAGGCTATACCATCTAGGTTTGTTTACGTGAAATTTATGATGGGTACAGTAACAAAATCACCGAATGATACATTTTTTTTAGAATGTATCCCTGTTGTTAAGCAATGCATGACTGTATAACATAAAGGTTAAAGGAAAATAGAATTAAAAATAACTAAAACTACTACAATTTGATAATAAATTTATAGCATCGAAAGACACTTTGTGCTATCAAAAATATAAAAGGGTAGAAATAAAAGGATGGAATCGTTATCAGTGAATAAAAACCAGCTTCTATCAACAAAAAAAGACTATTTTTCCTATGAGATGTTTTGTGTAAACCTTGTGGTAACCATGAAGCAAAAATCCAGAGGAGAGACATGAAACAGGAAAACTGAGTAAATAACCCTGGAAACCCACCAACTTCCAAAAGTAGACAGAAACAGAAGGAAGAAAACAATAGAAATACAAAGTAACCAGAAGGCAAAAAATAAATGACAGTAGTAAGTTCTTACATATCAATAATCTCCCCATATGTAAATAGATGAGTGACTGGATGGATAAGATAGCAAGATCCTTCTATATGCTACCTACAAAAGAATCATTGCAGCCTTAAAGTTTCAAGCCCCAAAGGGTAACAAGAGACAAAGAAGGTCATTATATAGTGACAAAAGAATTGATACATCAAGAAGATATAACAATTATAAATATATACCTTCTTAACACCTGAGCACCAAACTAAAGCAAACACTACAGATCTTAAGAGAAAAATAAAAAAAAAAAAACAATTCAATACTAGTAGAGGAGTTCAAATTCCTACTACCAGTAAAGGATAAATGATCCAGACAGAAAATCAACAAAGAAACATTAAAATTGAACCATATTTTAGAACAAATAGACTTAACAAACATATACAGAACATTCAATCAAATAGTAGCAAAATACACATTCTTCTCAAGTGTATGTGAAACATCCTCCAGGATAGATCATATGATGTGACACAAAACAAACCTTAGCAAAATTTAAGAAGACTGAAATCATACCAACTGTTCTTTCTGACCGCGATGGTATGAATCAACAATATGAGAAACATGAGAAGACCTACAAATATGTGGAAATTAAACATAATTCTAAACAACAAATGGATTGAGGAAAAAATCAAAAGAGAAATAAAAATATATCTCAAAACAAATGAAAATGGAAATATAATATATCAATGCTTGTGAGATGCAGCACAAGAAATCCTGAGACAAAAGTTTATAGTAATAAATGTACATATTAAGATATTAAAAAGACTTCAATAAGTAACATTAACTAAAGGAACTAGAAAAAGAACAAATTAAACCCCAAATTAGCAGAAGAAAGAAAATAATAAAGATCAGAGCAGAAATAAATGAAATACCAGAAAAACAATAGAAAGTCAATGAAACTAAGGTCTGGTTCTTCACAATGTTAAACAAAATTGACAGACCTTTAGCTACGCTAACACAGAAAAAAAGAAGACTCAAATAAATAAAATTAGAAATGAAAGAGGAGACACTACAACTGTAGAAATACATAAGATCATAAGCGACTACTATGAATAATTATTCTGTCCACAAATTACATAACCTAGAAGAAATGGATACATTTCCAGAAACATGCAATCTACCTGTACTGAATCAGGAAGAAATCGAAAATCGGAACAGACTGATAATAAGTAAAGAGATTGAATTAATAATCAAAGCTTCCCAACACAGAAAACTCCAGGACCAGACCACTCGACTGGTGAATGCTAGCAAACATTTAAAGAGGAATTAACATTAATCTTCCTCAAACACTTCCAAAATACCGAGGAAAGAACACTTTCAAACTCATTCTATGAGACAAGAATTATCTTGATACCAAAACCAGATAAAGATACCATAAGAAAACTATAGGTCAATATTCCTTATGAATATAGATACAAAAATTCTCAACAAAATATTAGCAAGTGAAATTCAAAAACATATTAAAAAGATTAAGTAGCATGACTAAGTTGGATTTGTTCCTGGAATGTGAGGATTGTTCAACACATCAATAAAATGAAAGATAAAGTCACATGATCATTTTAATAGATGCAGAAAAAGCATTTGACAACATACAACATTTTTTTTTATGATAAAAACCCTTAACAGATTGGGTATATAAGAACATACTTCAATACAATAATTGCCATCTGTAACAAATCCACAGCTGACATTATACTCAATGGAGAAAAATTGAAATCTTTTCCTCTAAGATCAAGAACAAGACAAGGATGCCAATTTTCACTACTCTTGTTCAATATAGTACTAGAAGTCCTAGCTAGAGCAATTAAGCAAGAGCAATAAATGAAAGAAAAAATCAGATAGGAAGACTATCACTATTTGCTGATGATATGATTTTACATATAGAAAATCTCAAAAGTAAATAAAGAACACTGTTGGAACTAATCAGTGATTTCAGCAAAGCTGCAGGATACAAAATAAACATACAGAAATCAGATGTATTCTTTTACATAATGATGAAACATCTGGAAAAATAAAGAAAACCATCCCATTCACAATAGCATCAAAACAATAAAATACTCAGAAATAAAATTAACCAAGGAAATCAAAGATATGTACAATGAAAATTACAAGACTGCTGAAAGAAATTGAAGACACCAACAAATATGAAAAAATACCCTGTGTACATGGATTAGAAAAATTAATATTGTTAAAAAGTCCTACTGCCTAAAGCTATCTATAGATTCAACACAAACACCATCAAAATACCAAAGCCATTCTTCACAGAAATAAAAGAAATAATACTAAAATTTGTGTGGAACTGCTATATACCTCAAATTGCCAAAGCAATCCTGATAGAGAAAAACCTGGAGGTATAATGCTTCCTTATTTCAAATTATAATATACTACAGTATAATAGTTACAAAAAGTGTGGTACTGGCACACGAATAAACACAAAATCAGTGAAATAGAATAGAGAGCCCAGAATTAAATCCTTGCAGGTATGGTCAACTACAATTCAACAAAAGATCCAAAAACACCCAGTGGGGAAACAGTGTCTTCAACATATGGTGCTGGGAAAACTGGAGAAACAAATGCAGAATAATGAAATTCGACCCCATCTCACACCATTCACAAAATTTAACTTGAAATGGATCAATGACTTAAACATGAGATCTGATATCATAGAAATTCTAGAAGAAAACAGAGAAAAAGCTCCTGATAGTCATCTTGGCAATGGTTTTTTGGCTATGATGTCAAAAGCACAGACAACAAAAGCAAAACTCAACAAATGGGACTACATCAAACTCGAAAACTTCTAGACAGCAAAAGAAACAATTAAATCTACAGAACAGGAGAAAAATTTTGTAAACCATATGTCAGATAAGGGGTTAATATCATATATATGATATAAAAACTCATACTACTTAATAAAAAATAATCTTATTAAAAATGAGCAAAAGAACTAAGCAGACATTTTTCCAAAGAGGACATCAAAATGACCAACAGGCACCTGAGGAGATGTTCAACATCACTAATCATCAGGGAAATGCAAATCAAAAACACAATGAGATATCACCTCACACCTGCTAGACTGGCTATTATCAAGAAGACAAGAGACAGTAGATGCTAGCAAGGGTGTGGAGAAAGGGAACTTTTACATTATGTTGGTGGGAATGTAAATTGGTCCAACCACTATTGAAAACAACATGGAGGTTCCTCAAAAAATTAAAATAGATGTACCATATGATCCAGAAATTCCCCTTCTGGGTGTATACCCACAGGAAGTAAGAACAGTATTTAGAAAAGATACATACACTCCCATGTTTACTGTAGCATTATTCACAATCGCCAAGATATGGAAACTACCTAAATGCCTATCAACATATAAATAGGTAAAAAAGATGTGGTATATATACACAATGTAATATTATTTGGCCACAAGAAAGGAGGATATCCTGCTATTTGCCACAACATGTGTGTACTTTGAGGACATTATGCTAAGTAAGGTAAGTCAAAGACAAGTACTATGTGATATCATTTATATGTAGAATCTTAAAAACGCAAATATAAAAAACAGAGTAAAATGCTGATTATCAGGGAATGGGGGATGAATTAATAAGACTGATACTGTTAAAGTATACAAACTTGCAATCAGTAGTAAGTAAGCCATTGAAATCTAATATGCAGTATAATAAATATAGATAACAATGTTGTACTATAATTATGTAATGGTAGGTATTGCTAAAACAGCATAGTATAATATATAAATGTATCAAAGTAACACATAGTACACCTTAAATTTACACAACATTATATTTCAAAAAGATTCAATAAAAAAAGATTCAACATGACATAAAGCAAAATAAATTGAAGTTAATAAGCTTATTTGAAATATGGATTTATATCTACAATCATTAGTGGTTAACCTTAATCTAAATTTAATGTGCCTTGAAATACTAGCCGGTGAGAGTGGTAAAGCATTTACAAATATTTTACATTTAATTTTTATTGTCTTAGTTTTCTATTTGGAAGTAGATTCTATCTCACTGATAAATAGAATCATGCAGTCAGAAAAGTATGGAAAATATTGGCATAAGCATTAGAGAACCATAGAAACACATTCAATGGGACAGAAACATGGCCATGTTTTTACTTAGAAAGCTGGGAATGGAATAAAATACACATAAAAAGTTGAGTTTGGAATGTTTTATAACTCAGCTTAAAGATGATTAAGGTGATTTTGTGAGCGATTTAGGCTACAAAATAAAGAAAAGTGATGACAAATGGACATGAGGCAGGTGCAATGCTGAGATTAAGGTGGAATCAGGGAGAACTGCCAATTCACTAGGTCTGGTGAAAGAATGTGGGGTACATCCCAATGTGCCTTAGGGAGATTTGCAGAACTCCCTGAACTCCTTCATGGAGAGTTCCGAACACATTTTTTTTATTATTGTTATTGAGGTATAATTGGCATATGACATCATATTGGTTTCAGGTGTACAACATGAATCAAAATTTTGTGTATCATGAAGTTATCACCACAATAAGTCTAGTTACCAACTACCACCATATATAGTTACAGAATTTTTTTCTTGTGATGAGAAGTTTTAAGATTCAGAACACATTCTATACATTGCTATTCTTACATGTTTTATACGGAGTTATTAGGTACAATTATAAATAGTTAATCTCTGACTTTCAAATTAATTTATTTTAATATACATTTATTGAATATCTAGTGAATATCTTTGTTCATCATTTTAGTATTAAAATTTGAGAAACAGAAAGAAGTTGAAAATCACATGATATCACTTATATGTGGGATATAAACCTAAAAGCAACAAATGAACAGGACAAATAAACAGAGACTCGTGGTTATGGACAATGGACTAGTGATTACCACAGGATAGTAGGGAGGAGGGGGGTGATGGTAGATGGGGGTAAAAAATTAAATCATTTCTTCAATAAAAATAGTAATTAATTAATTAATAATTGTTAGAAATAAAAAATAAAACCCAAAACAATTAATTAACTAATTAATTGATTAGTTTTTGAAAAAAGGGACATTAGGTAAAAACTAAGGAAATCTGAATAAAATATGAACTTTCATTAATTAAAAACACACACACACACACACACATTTGTCCAAACCCACAGAATGTACGACCTCAAGAGTGAACCCTAATGTAAACTTTGGACTCTGAGTGATAATGACATGTCAATGTAGGTTGATCAGTTGTAACAAATGTACTATTCTGATGGGGGATGTTGATAATGAGGGAGGCTATATGTGGGGGTGAGAGATATCGGGAACTGTCTATACCATTCCCTAAAATTTGTTCTAAAAATAAAGTCTATTAAAAATAAAAAAATAAAATAAGAAATTTGAGAAACATGTTCCACTTGAGGTTTCTTTCATTAAATAATAGTAGATATGCATATTTCAACACTATTTATTATAGATTTATTGTATATGTATTCATGTTTTTCATTCATCAACCATTTCTTTTTAATAAATGTGAATTATTATATATAAATGGGAAAATAATGAAAAATACTTTTTAACTGGAAACTTACAGTCATAAAATTTCTATACAATACCTTCACTGTTTTTCTGGCATTTTGCAGTGTTGCCATTTTCCTTTTCTGAGCGCTTTTGTCAGTCTTTTTGCACAGTCTCTGAGAGTGGAAAAATTTACAGTTATTAATGATACAATGATAAGTGAGTCTGAAAAACAGAATGAACTTTAAGCCAAAACAAGTGAAAAATTACACTATTGTTGCCAGTGAAAAATCAGTCTAAAAACATATAACTGTGGCTCAATGAGAAAAACAGAAGGGAACAGAATAAAAAGGGAAATGGAGCAAAGGAAAAAGAGAGGTGGCAGATGCCACAAAGAATAAAGACAGAAGTCCGCAGTCTTCCTGAACTCTGGCAGTGACCTTGGTAAAACTATTGCAACTGTTATCTGAAATTATATAACATATAATTCTGAGTGTGTAAGTAAGTTATTTTGTGTGCTTCATACTAATACAAAAAGAAAGCAAAAGATTTTAATTATTTTTGAAGAATACATGGAGCATACCCTTTGAAAACTTGTGGATCACAGATATACAGTCTGCAAGTATTTAACAAAGAGAACACTGGAGTTGCTTTTTTTTTTCCCCCTTATTTCCTTTTTTGTCTAATTGTTTTAGAATTTCTGACACAATTAATTTGGCAAAAATAAAATGCAAAAGGAATTCCTACTGGCATTCAGCAGTATAGACATCATAAATGATGTTTTGTTAATGTTCTGCAATCTCCTGTTTTCAATTTTCTTCATTCTTTTATACAGTAAAAGTTAAGTTATGCCTCCGGATGTGGGGTAAATTAAGCAGTTTAAAGTCTTGTCTTTTTAATTACTTTTTGTAAAATATCCTAAAAAGTCCGTTTAATTGATTCCTTTAAGAGTTTAAATTTGTATGCAATGAAATGTTTGACATAAGACTCAGAAATAGTGAAATTATATCATATCTGTCTGATCTTACTTAGAGTATTCATTCACCAATCCATAGAGTCAGATGTTAGTTTTCTAATTTTTTCTTGATTCATATTCCCAATAACCCCCAAATAGAGGCTCTTTGCAACTCTCAGATTATTCTACCTATGAGATAAAATAGATTTACAAATTCTTCTTAAATTCTTATTTTCAATCTTCTTTCAACTTCATGAAAGGATGTCATCGCTTATACACATTTTTATTATGTATTAAAGCCAATTGAGAAATCCCCTTAAAAAATGTTACATAACGCATAAACAAAATTTAATGTACATGTATACACCCACAATAGAATATTAATATATTATTCAGTTTTGAAGAAGAAAAAAATTCTGAAACATGCTAAAATGAAGATGAACCTTGAGGACATGACATAGAAACTCAGGACATGCTAAGTGAAATAAGCCAGTCAAAAAATAACAAATACTGTATCATTCTAGTTGTACAAAGTACCTAGAGTAGTAAAAATCCTAGAAGCAGCTGGTGGACACTCCTGATGGCAGAGTCCAGGCCCCAGTGCACAGGTGCTGTGCGCTGACCCCTTCTTCTCAGATTCAGCAATAGAACATCACCCATTTTTACAGGGAAAATGGTAGTTCCGCCATGAATCCTCTCCTACATCTGAGTCCTTGTTCAACTAAATACTTCACATTTTACACCCTCCTATTGGGGCCTCCTTAGCACTCTAGTTCTAATTGGTGCAAAGCCCACCACAGTGGTGACCTCACTTCTCTCCAATCTCCTCCTACCTGCCTGAAGTCTGCCCTGGAATTCAAAATCAAGGGCATCACCAGGAAGTTCTGCATGGACCGCTGCCAAGTGAAGAGGCCCAGGCAGTGGTTCATTTATTACAAAATGAAGCCAAAGTACAAGCAGAGAAAGATATAGTTTTTTGACCATGGAATAAGGTGCAAAATTGTATCATTTCCTTGGGAAATTATGTTACCTTATTGAAAGAAAAAGAAAATTTAAACATTCTGTTGTCTGAACAAAAGGAAAATTCATTGGAGTAGAAAGTAGAATGGTAGTTGCCAGGGCCTGGGGTAAGGGAAAATGGGGAGTTGTTTAATGGATACAGAGTTTCAGTTTTGCAAGATGAAGGCTTCTGGTGATGCATGATAGCAAACCAGTATGAGTACACTTAATGCCACTGTACTGTACACTTAAAAATTATTATAATGATAAACTTTGCCCTATTTAAATTTTGCTGTAATTTAAATAATTTTCAAAAGAGTTATGTTTCCTTGATCCAATTATTTGCCATCCACTCATTTAAAAAAATGTATAGAAGTAAAACAAGAATACATTCTTCTTAGAGATTCAAACAATGCAGAATTTGATAGAACAAAACAATAAGTTCCTCTTTGACTTAAATTCAACTTCTCCCTTCCCCAGGATTACAAGTGACATGTATTCTTCTAGTTTCTATTGTCTATGAGGTAGATATAAATCTATATAGAAAATACATATTGACATATACATACTATATATGGATTTCTTTTACCCTAAGTAGGGTCATGTTATATACAAAGTTCTTAGACTTGCTTTTTTCCTTTAACATGTTTTAGGAATGAGTCCAACTACTGTATATGGCCTTTCCTCACTCTTTTTAATAGCGGCACAGCCTTCCATTGAATGGAAATACCATCATTTTTTTAACCATTTCTCTATAGATGAGACATGGAAGTTGTTTTCGCCTTCATTTTCAAATGTCTGAACAATGTACTAAAAACTTTGCACAGAAGTAAGCCCAGCACCAATAGACCTTACCATGGATTATGAGTTAAATAATGTCTCAGCTTTAGATTCTTTAAGTTGATGGGCCTTGACTTCTATTTTTTACTATGCTATAAGATAGGTAAGAAAATGTATGTATATAGATAGATGATGATAGATGATAGATAGGTGATATAGATATATATACACACGTATATATGCCAAATATGCAAATATGAATTATTATAACAAAGGAGAGTATAATTTTTAAGAAACTAAATAGAAATGTTAATCCAGAGAACTTGCTTTGGCCTTACTAAAACTGTCTACAAGATTTTTTTTTTTTTTCTCTAAGCAAAGTTCTTATTGCAAATCTGGGGCTTGTTATAGTAAAGATAAAGAATATCTTCTTTTTCTCCCCCAATTCTCTGTCTCACAACCACAGAGGATATTTCAAAACACTTTTTCATCATCTAAAAGGAAGATAAAATGGATGTGTGCCCTGGGCCACTGAAGCCCTCATAAAACTAGTTATTCTTTTAGAGAAAGCAGTTCATAAAGACTATTGATCAATTGGAGTTACAAAGAAACTTGAGCTTTTAAAACAAGACAATAAAAAAGTTGAATGTTATTAGTACATTAATAATTTTTGTCATTTTATTTATGTTTATTTATATTTGTTTTTATGTTTATATTATTTTATTAATAATGTTTTTCTCAAAAAAAGAGAAAGAAAAGATCAGCTACAAAAACTTTTCCTTGCAATGATTTAAGATGATCTGGGCCTTAGGTATCATTTTTAATGGTCATTTCTGCTGTCTTCAATTTCCCTGAGCTTCAGCTCATATTCTACCCAAGATACACTTTCTTCTCTGGCAAATATACATTATCATTCACTAACTGCTATGATGGTGGCCTTCTGTAACGGCCTCTTTTTTCTACTCCTCAAGAATTGAACTTGGTAGAGAAAACTCGGGGTTAAGGCCAATTAACTACTAAAGGATTTTGTGTGCACAAGTGGCAAAGGCTGAAGTTACTAACCCTATAACACATAAGAATTCATGTCTGGAACAATGTTAACCTTATTTGTAGTTTCACAATATAAATTAAGACAATATCTGATATCAGGACATATAAGTTACTTAATTTTTCTCAGCTCAACTAGAACAAGGTATGGTCCCATTAAAAGAGTACTTTGGCTTTCTTATCTCATAACTTATACAAGTCATGTTGTGAGAAATCAACAAATAGAAAAAACAAACAAATAAAATAAATAAATACATAATAAAAAATTAAATAAATAGCCAATGAGATGTACAAATTATTAATTTAAATCTGTATTTCTTATAGGAAACTCTGTTCACTGCTGTGTAGATATAATTCAAAAAAGTAAGAAAAACTAAAAATTATAGAGGTAATACATTTAAAAGCATAGCACTCTGAAGTTATTCAGTATAAAACAACCTAAATAAGATAATAGTCAAGAATATTATTGTATCACATATGGCTTATTAATTTTTATTCATAATCATAGTTCTGGGATGTTAATAAAATGTTTAATTCAATACCAAATAACCTTTCTCTGAAAAAGCTATAGAAAAGGGCAACACACTTGAAAAGATTTCTTCAAAAAATTTAAAATTTTAGCACTACTTAACACAAGTAAGCTATTTGGAAAAATCACTTATATGGATTCTTTTATTGCATACACACCTAAAATATTAGGTGTCTATTTCTAATGTATAGGACATTTTTTAAAAAAACAAATTACTTAGCCTTTCTCAAGCCTCTGCAAAATAATGACTCTTGGCTTTTAACATCTAAAGAAATAATCACCTTTTTTCTTTTGGAAATTTATAACTAGAGTCAAAGACATCCATCCTTCTCTGCTTTTCACTCCAGCCTCTTACCAACTAGTTTAGAATCCAGAGAGACTATGATAGTTTTTTTTCCTACATATGCAACCTCTAGAACTTCCTCCTTTTTCTAATCTCCTCAGCCTCTGAAATAAATAAAAAATAATTAAAACAAACATGACAAAGGCTAAGATAGAAATTCTAAGATAGAAATTATAAAACAAAAACTCTTGACATTCAGTTAAAGAAGTGGTCTGTTTGTCATTAGTCAATACTCGAAAGAGATGACAATTTACTTTGGTAATTTCGTCTTCAAAATTCCATTAAAGAGTGACAAGGGGTCAAATGTAGGATTATAAATCGACTATAATGTCTTTATTAAGATTAAAAAGAAATCACCTCTTTTGAAATATATAAGGCTAGTTGAGGGTAGCTCCCAATACAAGTGATCTTTTTATTGTGTCACTTTGATGCTCAGAGCCAAGACAGTGTAATATGGAAGCAAAACAGGACTGGGAAAGGAAACAGATCTTCAGTCACAAACCCTTCTTTTGGAGGGAAGATCTCCTTACCATAAACCTTGTGATGTAAGTTACAACTCAGTAGTGGTAAGTCAGTAACAGAAACACAGAAGAGCAAAAATCCTGACACCAAAACACAGTAATCTTGGTATTCATTTAGTAATAAAGGGTTTCTTTCTAGTAATTGTCCTTTTGGCTATGGATAGAGCTATTTCACTGTATCTTCTATACAGAGGGATCTTGTTGAATTTCTTCCCGATTGCTCAAGCCAGAAACCAGGAGCCTCCTGTGATTCTCTTTCATTTGCATCCCTTCAAACCAAGGAAATAAGTAAATAACAAGTCTAGAGCTATTTTTGCAGTATTAGTCCAAGCCAACACATCCCTTGCTTAAATTTTTACAGCAGACCCAGTTCTATCAACACCACCTCCAGGATGTTAACACTATTCACTCGTCTACTCGCTTCTGCAGATAAAGTGACTTTTAAAAGTGCAAATTTAATCATGTCACTCCTCTGCTTTAGACTTTTCAACAGATTCCAACTGTCCTTAGATGAAGCCCAATTTTTTTTTTAATACAAACTGTCAAGACTCTCTTCAATCAAACTTCTTCACACTTTTCAGCTGCATTTTGTGCCAGGGAGGTTTATCAGGGATCTACACCAATGAAGAAAAGAGGAAAGAATTAAGATATGGCAGAAGAAGAAGTTGAACTGTGATGCAGGTCTAATGAACCCTTGGTCACCTGGAGAGCACTAACCTCACTCTCCATATTTGTCATCTAAATCTTTCTTGGAGGAGGAATTGGGTAATGCAGACCATTATCTTCTGCAGCCCATCCCTTGCACTACTCAGATATAATCTTCCATATACATTGAGAAGCAGTTTCTTTAGGATTTTAGTGAGCTTCTTCCCCAGAGGGAAAATTTAGGAGAGAGAATTTAGTGGAACGAATTGCTTCTACAGCTGTCTCAGGTCCACAATTGGTGTTCATAGTGTCTCTCCCTGATATAGTCCAGATTTCCTTCCCATTTAGCTTGCACCACTTTCAGCCTTGATGGTTTATCTGGTGCCATGACCCAAATCCTCAAGCTTGGGCACCCTGGTTTTCTGGGCACCATGCATTTCTCAGGCTGGGATTGCTGGATCTATCCATTTGCAGTAAGTTCTGGGAAAGAGAGTACCAAGAGGCACCCATATTAATTACTAGAGTTCCACACATTGTGCAGCAGTAGGTTCACCTACTCCTCATAATTGGAGTCATTTAGTCCTGTCAAGATGTTGACAACTCTTCCTGCATGCTGGTTCTGGAAGGAGCCCAAAATATGTAGTTTAAAATCCAGTGGTACTTTGTTGTGTCCCCTTGCTAAGAGTGTGGCCTTTTGGAAACCTTGGACCTCTAATCCTTCAGAACCCAGAAGCCAGAATATGAATCACAAATTCCCACAGTGAGTTACTGGAAGTCATAGTACGACCAGCCACTCTTTTTTTTAACCTCTTCTTTTCCTTTCCTACTGGAAGCCCAATGCCATATAAAGTCTTTGAGTCAATGCATATATAGTGTTCTGAAGGATGGCATGTCATCTGTGCAAATTATCACCTCCAAAGCTGGCACTTTATCAGTGTCTTCAGCAGGCAATCCCAATGCTCTATCTGGCTATCAGCTTCTAGGTAGTACAATGAGTGATATGACCAGTTGATCCCATGATCATGGGTCCATTCCCATACCACTTTCAGTATAAAGCAGCAGTCCCCAAACTTTTTGGCACCAAGGACTGGTGCTTCTATAAGAATATAATGCCTGATGATCTGAGGTGGAGCCAAGGTGGTGATGCTAGTGCTGGGGAGCAGTTACAAATACAGATAAAGTTTTGCTCGCTCTCCTCCCCTTCACCTCCTGCTGTGCTGCCCGGTTCCTAATAGGCCATGGACTGGTCCCAGTCTGCAGCTCGAGGGTTGGGGCCTCTGATATAAAGTATGTGGGATCTCACATCACTGGATCGAACACTTAAATCTTCAGATAGTGATAAGGGCTTAGGCCCTATGGACAGAAAACACAAACACATATCTAGAATATGTGCATAAACTTGTGAAAATGAACCACTGGCTCTTCCAAGATGGAAAAGGCCCATATATAATCAGCTTGCCAGCAAGGGGCAAATTTATCTCTTGGGGAAGTGATGTCACATTGGGAGTTCAGCATTTGTCTCATCGCTGGCAGATTAGAAACATTCAGCATCAAAACCAGTTGAGTAGTTTTGTTCAATCAGTCATTTAGTGCTTCTTCTGCACTGAATGTTCTCTGGTGGACATGAACTACTGATATAAAGATCTTTCCACTTTGTGCCCACTCCTATTTATTCTCATGTTTTTACCCCGTACAATCTTGTCTCTAATCCTCTCATTGTTTTTCCTTCAAGCTCCCGGTAGGCTATTTGTCTCTGCCCATAATTCATATATATTCTACCCAGTTGCACTTCCCAAAACTCTGCCTATTGTGAGAATTTTTGATCACTACTGTTTTTCAAGGCCACCCCTGAGTAAGGTTGTCATGCGTTTTTGATGCATACCCATATTCATTCATTCAACTTTTATTGAGCACCTACTCTGTGCCAATTATATTGTGAGGATTTGGGAATCAAAGAAGAATAAGTCTAGTGAAAAGCAGAAAAAAAATATGTAAGTGATACTAGTAGCATAAATAGAATGCTGTTAGGGAAATAGATATAAATATTAGATGTTTCAAAGAATGAAGTTACCAAGTAGCAGAAAAATTAGCTTGTAGACTGAATATGCATAGATTAACAAAATTACAGTTGTAAGTAAAAATAATTAATGTTCAGCCTGCAAATGTAATTATCATTCATAGAGATGAAGCCCAGTATATACTTTGAGGAACTTGGCAAAATAGTTCCTGCTTAATACTGTCATTGTAGCACGCCAGTTCTGATCCCATGTAATTCTTTTTAAAACATGCAGCTCTCGGTACCATCATTGCCTGACAATATTGAAATGGATTGCCACCTTGAGAAGGTGATGGGAGATAGTGCCAAAAAAGACAAAGAGAGAAGAAGGAGAGGGGTGAGTAAAAGGAAAGATCAGCATTACAGAAGAATGCGTTCCTCCATAATACAGATGTGCTTTTTACATTTCAGAGTCTATGTGGTTTCTGGCACAGCCCCTCAAAACAAGTCAATTAGATGTAGGCAAATGTTCTTAACATTATAAAATGAATGGGTAAGGGTCCAAAAAGGAAACTATACCCCGATTCAGATTCTGACATAAAAATAAAGAATACTCAAGCTACTTCAAAAGGGAGATGACCAGCAGTGTACTCCAAAAGAAGGTATTGCTCACCTCAAATTCTAGGTATCAGTCTAGATCCCTAGGTGGAAACAAGAGACCTCAACTTAGGAGATACCCCCGTGAACAGCATTCACAAAGTAAGTCTACCCCCACCACACAAATGGATAACACTGACTCTAAAGAATATTTCTTCTCCTTTAAGTGTAGACTGAGAAAGAAGTATAGGGTGGGGGAAAAAATAGCTAACTAAATCCTGAAATTCTAACAGAATAAGCATGGAAACATTTGGACATCTACCCATGTCTTTAAAGTCCAAAAATTCTTAACTTAAAAAATCTGGCTATGTCTATCATGGAAAATATGGAATTATGGCATTTCCAAACCTTTCTGGATTTAATCATAAAATACTTCAGACCTGTATGAGTCACCTATCCTAATGATGAGGACGCAAATCAAAGCATGTTTCTTGATGGATTAGCTTACAAATATTTGAGTGAACTACAACAGACAAGTCCAGAATTATTACCAAGGCATTATGTCCCTGCTCGTCATGGCAACCATTCAGTGTCATCTGATAGTAAAAGATATTTTGTAATAAAGAAAGCCTTGCCCAAAGAGTGAGCGAGTTCTTGTCAAGGACTGGCAGAGCAGTATTTACACACTTTACACCAAGTGTGTAACAATTTATAAAAAGGCAGTATGTGAGAATAATTTAAGTACCTAAAGAATCCAGCTCCACATGCAATAAGTTAGTGTCATAAAACATTCCTTCCTTCATGACTGTGTCATTGGAACCCTCATAGGTAACTAAAATCACTGTTTAATGGCTATGGGTCTTTCAAAGGCTAACTCTTCCATTACAGGATTCATGGCAAATTTGTCTTATACCAATACATTTAACTAGTGATCCAATATATCTTAAACACTGTGGAAATTAAATTTTCGACTATTGTTCCTGTGAAATATAATGTGTCCATAAATTTCCTTTTCCATTATGAGTGTTTATTTGATCCACCTCTTTCCTTGTAGCTAATCAATGTCAGACCTAAGTCTTGGATTCTAAAACCTACTCATTTTATAAGAGTTGTTCACTGATTCTATAAACAATTAAGAGCATTTCAAACACTGAATGCCTATTTTTTTTCTTGGAGGTAAAAAGAGATTCATGGAAATATTTATTTTAGCCCAAAACTCAGTTAATTCTTCTATAGTCTTCACTAAAACAAAACAAAACTCTTATTTTTTTAAGAAGAAAAGATATTTAAAAACTAAAGTGAAATAATAAGAATCTTTGAAAAGAAACTGATTAAACAGTTTGTACTTCTAGCCTATTCACCTGTCATCTAAAACATTAGTTTGTTGCAGCATGACAAAGCACACCTACTACGTGGAGATGTGCTAACACCCCCTGGGTTTTAACTTCAACAATTGTTTGGATATTCTTTTTTCCAATTTGCATTTTGTATTTTTAAATGTGAAAAAACTATTATGAATTGTTATGAGTTTTGTAAGCAGAATGAAAACAAAGAGTATTAAAATAAAATTAAGAACTATCAGGATAAGAACTAAACATTTGGAAGTTAGCATGCTTTTGGTCACAAGTAACAGAAACCCTAAGGAAATTTAAACACCAAAAAAAAAATTATCATCTCATGTAATAGAAACTCAGAGAAACTTCAGGTTTCAGGACAAATTACTTAAACATTCCAACAATGTCATTAAAACCGCAGGTTCTTACCATCTCTCCTTTCTTCCCTCCTTGCTTTGACCTCATTTATAGGCTGTTAGATGGCTGAAGCAGGGCCAAACGCTTAATCCAGACAACTGAAAGAGATAGACCATCCTGTGATGTAGACATCTGTTAAGACTGAGGCCATTTTTCAGAAAATGCACCAACAGATTTCACTTCACAGCTCATTGGCTAGGATCGGGTCACATTTCCAATACTGGACCAGTCACTAGGGAGGACAGTGTATCCTTAAAGGAACTGGTCACACCACCATAGGCGGGATGGGGTCCTCTCTTGGGAACATATGGCTACATATGGCACTGCTGTATACCTGAGTAAATCTAGGTTTCATTAGGAAGAAGACAAAAAAGTGAATGGTGGGTATACAACAATAGCATTGTCTTTACAATCATTGTAAAGACAATGCTATTGTCAATCACTGCATTAGAATTGTAAAGGCTAAGGTTTGAGGTAAAAGTGGTTAGAGTATTGTTGAGGGAGTAAGGATCAGAGGCTGAAAATAGAGATAAAATCATAGGCTATACATTTCAATCATAAGTATGTATCAGTTGAAAAGTAAATTTGAAAATTTCAATTCAATCACTACAGTTTATAAATAAAGAAACCGAGCTTAAAGAATTAAATTATTTGAGATCACATAAGAAATCAGCGATAAGCACATATGCTAAAATTTATGGTTTTCTTCCTGAATATCAACATTCAGCTCAATTCTGTCACACATTATGTTACATTCTTCATCTGATGTCATTTCCAGGTATAAAGATATGTCAGTTATGATTTTTTTAAAGAAGAATATAAAAATCATTACTCCAAACTGTACAATTTTTTTTTTAATATCAGCACTAGCAAAGGAAATGAAGTAACTTTTTTTTCTTAGCGTTCTGTATATTTTTGGAAATTAAGTTATTATTACTATGGTTACCAATAATTGATCGCCTGCTATGTGCCAGGCATTGTGTCAGGTGCTTTATAGTCATTATCTCTAATTGTGAACAGCCCAAAAGGGAACTCTTAATATCCCCTTTTTGAAGGTGAACTGAGTCACAGCCTTTAAGTTACTTGCCAGAGATCAAATTGGTGCCAGGGGTCAGGATTTAAAGCTAGGTTTGTTTCTCTTTAAAGGTTTTTCGATCTATTAACATTATCCAAAAAGTGTTTTTGTTAAATTCTTGTTCTGTTAGCTGCTTCAAAAAAAAAGGTCCCAAGTCAAATAAATTTGGGAAGTGCTGTGCTTTATATCTCGCTCCTGAATTAAAGATGCACTATGTAATATTTAAAAATATGAAAAATCCTACAAAAACAGAAATTTATCCAAATGAGTTTAAACCTGTATTTTCTATTGTTTGAAAATTACATCCTTGTTTATTTTCATACAATATACATTAATATTCAGGAAAGTAATGTTCAGTGGTGCCCCCTTTGGGAAATTCTGCACTGTTACTTGACATTCAAAATGCATTAATACATGTTACTAATCAAATTATATTATACATGTGTATCCAGTGTAGGAGTCTTATTATGAAATAATTTTATTTTTTCCAATTACAGTTCTCAAATATTAAATCTTGCTTTCCAACTCAGTAGTAAGTCCCTTCACAACATCTTGCTCAAATTATCTTTGTCAGTTATGGTTATTTTGTTGCATTTAAAATTTAATATTAAAAAAATAGAGAAAATCAATGAAACAAAAAAGCTGGTTTGTTAAGATCAATAAAATTAATAAACTTCTAGCCAGACTGATTAGCAAAAATGTTTGAGAATCCACACTCTCAAAAATGGAAGTGGTGATGCCTAGACTTTATGCCAATATATTTAACATCTTAAATGGCATGCACGAATTCCTTGAAAAATACTATACAAGCTCACCCAAGAAGAAACAGATCATTTTAACAACTCTATCTGTATTAAAGGAATTGAATTTGTAGTTGAAAACCTTCTCACAAAGAAAACTTTAGGCCAATTGTGAGTTCTAACAACTATTTAAGGAATAAATAATACCTATTTTACACAAACACTTCCAGAAATTTGAAAAAGAGAAACATTCTCCAATTCATTCTATGAGGCCAGCATTACACTGATACCAAAACTAGTGAAGAAATCACAAGAAAACTATAGAACAACATATCTAATGATCATAATTTGAAAATTCTAAATAAAATTTTAGAAAATTGAATCTAAAAATACATAAAATTATAATACATCACAACCAACTGGAATTTATCCCAGGAAGGTAAAGAAAACATGATTTTTCTCAAAAATCAATCAATATATTTCATCATAGTAAGGGATTAAAAAATTAAAACCACTTGATCATCTAAATGAGTGCAGAAAAAGCAGTTGACAAATCCAACCTCTATTCCTGGTTAAAAACAAAAACAAAAACAAAAACTAAAAAATTCAGCAAACCAGAAGTAGGAGGTAACTTCCTCAACCTGATAAAGATCACCTATAAAAATCTTTCAGCTAACATCACATGTATGGTGAAAGACTGATGTTTTCCCCTAAGATAAAAAACAAAGTAAGGATGTCATCTTTTTAATCACTTCTATCATTGCACTGGTGGATGGCTACTAAAATGAAGCATGAAAAAAATAAATATGTGGATTCCAGATTGAAATGTAAAAAGTAAAACCATCTTTTTTCACAGATGAAGTCATTATCTATGTAGAAAATCTGATAGAATATGTGAAATAGCCACTAGAACTAGTGAGTTTAGCAAAACAGCATGATAAAAGAGCAATACACAAAAATCAATTTTACTTCCATGTATTAGAAACTATCATAAATTTAAAGAATAAATTATTTATAATAATATCAGAAATATAAAATATTTAGGGATAGATTTGAAAAAGATGTGAAGGACTTGTACACTGGAAACTACAAAATATTGCTGGGGAAAAAATTTTAAAGTTTAAAAAATGCAGATATAGTGTGAACATGGATTGGAAGACTCAGTAATGTCAAAATGTCAATTCTTCCTAAACTGATATATAGATTCAATACAATCTCAATCAAAATTCCAGCAGACTATTTTTGTAGGAAGTTTCAAACTAAAAAAGAAATGCAAAGGATCTAGAAAAGCCAAAATAACTTTGAAAAAGAAGAACAAAGTCAGAGAATGATGCTACTGACCATAAGTCTTTTTGTAAACTACAACAATCATAGCAACGTGGTATTGGTTTAAATGTAGACAAATAGATATATAGTTGCATTCGCATATAGGAAACTAATATTTGCAAAAGATCCAAAGGTAGTTTAGAGGAGAAAGAATAGTCTTTTCAACAAATTATATTGAATTTATTAGAAATCCACATGCAAAAAAAGAACTTTGATCTATACCTCCTGCCAGATACAAAAATTAACTCAAATGGATTATAAACATATTTAAAAACTAAATCTAAAATAAAACACAGGAAAAATCTTTATGATCTTGAAATAGGTGAAGATTTCTTAGTTACAACATAAAATACATGATCCATAAAAAGAAAAATGGGACTTAAAATTTAAAACTTCTATTTTCAAATGACACTATTAAAAGAGACTTAAAAGAGAAGCCACAGACTTAGGGAAAATATTCGTGGATGATATATTTGACAGAAGATTGTGTCCCAAACATGTAAAAAACTTCAAAACTCAATAATAAAAATTGGCAAGTATTTGAACACTTCACCAACGACGAACAAATGGGAAACAAACACATTAAAAGATGCTCAACATCATTAGTCATTAAGGAAAGGCAAATTAAAATCACAATAAATATAAACCATGCACTTTTAGAAAGACTGCAATTAAAAAACTTAACACCAATTAGCAAGGACATGGAGGAACTAGAATTCTCATGCAATGCTGGTGAATTAATTAAGGGTAATGCATTTCCACCCTATAGTTTCATATAGCCTCAAGGTAGTTTTCTCTCAAGCTCCAAGCTGAGAGAAGCCTGGAGGGGAGGCACAAAGGCATAAACCAGATTTGAGAGCTGTATGGGGAAGAGAATTTCAGGCCTGCTTATTGACACATGGAACCAATTAGAAGCAAGTAGATTAAAGTCCTCAAGCATTGAGGGCATTGTATTGCCAAAGACATATGTCTTTGATTTCTTGCATCTTCAAACAACCCATGGGTGCTCAAATCTACCTGAACAGGGAGTGGGCTGCAAAATCTGAGCAATTTCCAATAAGCATATCCCCAAAGTCCTCTTGAGATGTGGCCATACATGATAATAGACAAGAAGGAACCTCCTTAAAGAGTAGAGCCAGGGGCCTCACAGAATGGTAGTCAGGGATGGTGCTCCCAGAGAGCAGATAAGGGTCTTATCAAAAACTGCCAAAGCAATGGACCCTTACATTGCCTGCCCCAAAGGAGTTCATTATTGTTGTTTAGCAAACACCACTGTGCATCTCTCATTCTTCCTTAAATCCCATGAATACGAAGTGTAAAATGGATTTCGGTGACCAGACTATGGAAGAGATTGCTCCCTGATAAAACCCATTTATCTTTCTTCTTCCTGGATACACAGGTAGGCTACATTTCCTAGATCCTTTTGCATTTAGGTGTCACCATGAGTCAGAGTTCCAGCCAAAGATTCCATTGAGTGGTAGTGATGTCACTTCAGCAGTCCACCCCAGTTATTGAATTACATTCTGCTCAAATTTATATATTGAAGTTCTACCCCCAAGTACCTCAGCATGTGACTGTATTTGGAGATAAGTCCTTTAAAAAAGTGATGAAATTAAAATGAGACCATTAGTGTGGGCCCCAATCCTATTCGGTATCCTAATCAGAAGAGGAAGTTTGGACACACAAAGAGACACCAGGGATGCAGAACACAGAGGATAAACCATGAGAGGACACAGCCAGGTGGCGCCCAACTGCAAGTGAAAGAGATGGGCCCCCAAAGAAACCAAACCTGCTGATACTTGATCTTGGATTTCTAGCCACTAGAACTATGAGAAAAAAGTTGTTTGCTGTTTAAGCCCTACAGTCTGTTGTATTTTGCTATGGCAGCCCCAGTAAACTAACGCAGACTATAAAGGCCTCCCACATGCAATGTTCCATGTTCTCCCTTTCTAGTTGGCTGGAATAAAGATGACCCCTCAGGACAAAGCTGAAAAATGTGCTAAGAATGGCAAAGTTACAAGCTAGAAAGGGTGCTTGAAGGAAAACCATTCAAACAGAAACACCCACATTGTTCAACTACATGAGTAAAAAATATTATTTTATTTTATTCTGAAATATAGGGGTTTGTTAGTTAGAGCAGTGAGCACCACTCTAAACTCGTACATTTTACAAGGCTGATGATTCCGTTTTCTCTTTCCAGCTCTGTTCTTAGTCACTGTTGGCAAAGGGTGGTATGTACTTTTCACCTCTTAACAAGCCCAGTGGGAATATGGCTGGCTTCTATTTCATGCTGGTTTTCAAAGTAAAATACTTAATGCCTCTTGTCCTCAATTTGAAGCCTTAACCACAACTCTGGGACACAACAAACTTTCCACTAAATGTCCTCTAACATCGTTTAAAAGTATATTGCTTAAGGTAAAGGAACTAGCAAATTCAAGAATATATAAATAATAAGAGTATATCCCAACCATGTGTAAATCAAGTAAAAGAATTTTCATTATTTTGGAGGAAATGAGGAGGCAATCTATTATTTTTACAAAACACTACTTCTGTCAAAAGAAACCCATATAACTACTTTATCTTTCAAGACTGGAATATAAAGATCATAGTCCAGCTATAGGCATTGTTAATGACATTGAGCTCGGTAAATGAGACTCTTTCCTTTCGTCTTCTACCCATGCTCTTTAAGAATGGAGAAGTAGGAATAACAAAGCTGTAAATTACTCTTTATACCAAAAATTATTAATTTATATGTTTATATAATGAATGTCATGCTTCTTTCCTGATCATCACCTCTTTAAAAATAGCCAACGTGTTTTATCTTTGAACTAATATACCAGATATCTTTGAAATTCAGAGAAAGCCTGAATCTGCACAAAATGATGCAACTTTCCCCAATCTCAGTTTTCTTCTTAAGTCTTCTTTGCCTTTTCTTTTGGTTTGCTCAACATTTTAGAACACTAAGTAAAGCCAAGATGGGTGCAGTGCAAAATATTATTAGTTAAAGAATGTGAAGTTTATGCCCAGGAACTAAGATCATGGGAGATTAGTTTCTATTATGGTTGTCAACCATGGTAATTGAGTGATGTCTGCATTGGTCCCCCAGCTATCAAAAGGCTTCCCTTGCTATTTATGGTTGCACGGTTCATGGTTCATATCTACCTTATAAGCCTTGACCAGTGATCTCAGATTCTCATTGATCTCTGATGATTGCCTTACTAACAATCTCAGCTATTTTTTTTTGAAGAGGGTGGGGAGTTACTATTCAACACACATTTGTTGAATGCCTTCTCTATATCAGGCTGTTAAGCACTTTCATGTCTAGCTTATAAGCTCTTGGAAATAGTATCTTCTTCTTCTTTTTATCCCTTTCAATCACAACAGCTCCAATATCTTGCTTTGTACACAGTGTACAGTGTTCACAATAGTAAATCCGTAACATTCTAAAACAGGTTGTTTAAAAATAGAATGTAATTAGGGTCAGACACGTGTGAGCCTGGCTATAGCAACTTTCTCAGAGCTTCTTTTGTGAAATTTCTCATTCATTTTCTAAGGACTTATTCACATGTTTAAGATCCCCTGAGGAGGTCTCCAAGAACATCTGAGAAAGTCAGCTGTTTGTGTCCTGAAGGATTTTATACCTCTCTTCTCTTCATTTATATGATTAATCTAGGCAAGTTAATTAACTTATCTAAGGCTCTGTTCTTTCATTTGTAAAGTGAAGGTAATAATACCTGCCACATGATTTTTATTTTTTTAGAATGAATGAGATAGTATACATGAAGTATCTTCTGTATGTCCAATAAGAACTCAATAAATGTTTACTATTAGTATTTTAGTATTTCATCTTTGATTGGTCTCTGTAATATCCATGTTGATTCTTTGAGTATTATCTTAAGTTTTCCTATATTTTTTACACCCACTGGTAGAATTCACACATGACCTCCAATCCTTCATTTTTAAGCATTCTCCCAGAATCCTCTATTTTTCACTTCCTGCATCAAATCAAGCAACTCTGTTGATTCAACCTCCAAACCTATCCGGAATCCATCTACTTTCACTGGCTATACCACTGGGACTCAAGTCCAAGCTACCACGTTGTCACCCATGTTACCAAATCAGCCTCCCAAATGGTCTCTCTGTTTCTGTTCTTAACCCTCTATAATCTATAGTCTACTCAGCAGCCAGAATGATCTTATAAATCTAAATTATATCATACTGTTCATGTTATTAAAGTTTTCCAGTGGCTTCTGATCACAATTGTAATAAAATTCAAGGCAACACTTCTCTGTTTTCTTCAAATATACTGCTCTCATTCTCACCAGGCCTTCACACTAGCTGCTGTCCCCACAGAGAATACTCTTTCATATATTATGTTTATCAATGTCTCTTTCTTTTCTTTCAGATCTCAGACTAAACACCATCCCTTCATAAAAGCCTTTTACAGCCACCCAACATAGACAGACCACTCAGATACTCTTTTGTTCAAAAAAGTTGCCGTCAGTATTATGGATTGATAACCACCCTCCCCTCTCCTTCTCTTCGCAAAGTACTGTGCTCTGTTCTACAGTGTCTCATAGTTTAAAAGACAAACTCAAACATGAGTATCCACTGATTCCTCCTGGGATAAATTTCTCATTTGGGGTTATTTTCCTGTCATCAACATTCATTTAAATCTGGTGACAGAAATGCTATAATCCCTATTTTTTTTTTTTTTGTCCAAAAAATGCTTACTGACTGTGTATGAAGTACTGTGTTAGTATTACAGGACATGTTGGGAAGAAACAACCTTTCTTCTCCCTGAACTGACGGCCTAACACATGTCGGTCATGGTTCCTGGGACCCTCAGGGTACTGAGCTGAGTAAACTGGAAAGTCTTGCTCTTATGAGAATTATATTCTAGTTGAAAAAAGAAAAAGATTATAATCAAATAAACAAAGAAAGGATAAACAGGAAAAATATCAGGCAATGTGATAGTAACTTCAACAAAACCTAGTATTCTGTTAAATTCTTCAAATAGATTGAATACAAATAAAATGAGAAAATTCCAATGACCAACATTTCCTCTAATGCCTACCTCTTCAGAAATATTATCTAAATATTGAGCAATAGAGTTTATTTCCTTTAGTTTTATTCATATTTACTGTGGGGTATTTCACAGAGATGGCTCTGCCTTTTAGTAGGATGGTTTCTAATAATGAAGTTCTCGAAAGAGGACCTTGCTAAAACAAATCAGTGCTGTGTCTATATTTGTAACATATCTCACAGTATTTCCATAGACCTTGATAGTACTCTCTTCGAATGTTCATTTTATTTAAATTTCTTTATAAACAAGTCATTTTTTTACCATAAATTTTCATCTCACTTTATGCATAGTTGGATCACAGTAACAGCAGCAATTTAAATGAATTTTCAGCTTGGAAAATATTTGCAGAGTGATCTCTCAACCTCATTCAAGTTCAGAAGAAATTCAGTTCAAGTTACCTTTCATCATCCTTGGTGTTTATTCTAGGAATTCCATCATCAAAAGTAGCCCAGGGCAAACTTAGCCACATTGACACAACAGAACTCAATTTTTCAAGGGACTAGGAAAAGAAAACTCTCAATGTGCTAAAATGGTTTATGATCTCTAGGTGAATATTATAAATTATGAACAGAGAAGCATCTAATGCAATTTTTTTGGCAGACTTTTAGGGGCATATTTTTCAAATTGTATAAACAACATATGATATTTCCTTCCACTGTATATTTTTGAACTCTATATCAGGGACATATGATCTTAAAAGGAGAAGGAATTTTACAGTTAAGCTGCCAGAAGCCGAACCATCATCCTTGGTATGCATGTCTCTGCACGATGAGCGCTTCAGGGTAATCACTTCCCGCATATTGGAATTAGAAATAATAATTCATCTAGAGTCATATTTTAAGTTTAATGGTTTTATATAAATGTAAGTGAGCTAGGCCACTTCTAACCTGTCTACAGATCTTTTTCATACATAATGATATGTGATTTTAGTGTCACCTACATCACCCGACCCCATTCAGAGGTTTTCCTTCTGGGAACACCTATCAGAAAGGTCATGAACATTTATAAACAAATTTAAGTGAAAAGAGACCTAATTAGCATATTTCATATAGTTATAAATGGGTTTGTTAGCGCCTTAAAAACATATCATTAATATTAATGATGTTCTTTTTTTTATAGGAATTTCTCCCGGTCTGCTTCTCATAAACCAAATGAATACAATAAGACCGAGCTGCTGAGGAAACATTTTTTGCACTGCAGTGACACCCTTGCCTTAATAACTCATAAGATCTTTATCCTTTAGTTGGTAACCAGAAATAAGCATCATAGTTGCACGCTAGACAGGTTAGGTTCTTATACTCTGTAGTCACACTTGCCCATCTTATGAAATTGGGGAAGATATTAAACTACCTTGTGCCTTGTCCACTTCTGGAAAATGAGGCTAATAAAAATGCCTACCTCATAGGGTAGTTATGAAGGTTAAATGAGGAAATATTTGTTACATGCTTATTATCATGCTTGGCACATATATAGTTGTCACTTAATAAATGTTGGCCAGTTTTATAGAAGTGCAGGTAATTAGAGTGTGTAAAAAGCAGAGTACCAACAACAGTATTCGAAGTGGTAGGAAAGGGAAGAAAAAGCTATATGTACCCAAAGACTGGTTTTGTTCAGTGTTGTTTTGATTTTTAGCTGTGTTTCAATAGCTATAAAATTAGTATTGGAATAACTGAAAGAAAAATAACATGCAACTGCAAGACTGAAACTTTAATTTAGTTTTTGCATCGAAATAATAGTTTTATAATAAGGTCTATGTAAACTCGTAAAGAGTTCTTAGGAATATAATTAATGGTTTAGAGCTTAATACTGAGTATGTAGTCTTATCATATCCATGATGCAGATAAAAAATTGAGGAATAATAGCAGAAGATACTGAGAACGATTAAAGATTTCACAGAAAGGCATTTTGTACTAGAAGAACACCTCAAAGCAGATAATTCCATCCATAATGCTTTCAACACTCTTGAATATTCTCCCCACAAAAGATTTTCTGCAAGTGGTATGATTTACCACGCGGATCAATGGAGTAACTCTCCAAGTTTAAAAGTACAAGATTTTCAGCCGTTAGCATTGCTCTAATCAGAAAGACAAAAAGGAGCAAATCAAAGGCAAGTAATGTGAATGAACCAAGCTGAAAAGCCACTAAAATCAGTTTCATAGAAACAATTCACTAAGTAAATGATGATGAATATATACATATACAGGCAAAAATCACACGTTTAATCCCGCTATAGGATAGCAAATTTACCCTTTTTTGGTTCCAAGGCTACAGGTTAATAACTCCTACTCTAACTAGTCATATAAAATCTAGTTGACTTTCTAAAGTATATATTGAATTGACACTTAGCCTTAGCACTTGACACTTAGCTTAAATGACTCCTTCCCAAGAAAACACTTCTTTAATACCTTATCTAAGTAGATATTCTCTAGTTACTGTCTATCATTTCAACCTGTGTATCACTTCATAACACTTATCACTATATAAAAATATTGTTTATTGTTTATTTATTCATGTATGTCCTTGCTGAATGTCTTCCACCCAACTTCATAAGCACTGGTACCATATGTGTTAGGTTCACCTCCACACATCAAGTATATACTGCCCCACCTGGCAAACAGCAGAAACTCTTTGTAGATCAAATGAATAGGGATAAAACTTCTGCAAGAGGTAGACCTAGACAAATTTGCCAACATCACAATTTTATAGACATCATGTCTTATCGCTGGGCAAAGGGATAGCAGCACAAGCTCACCAAATACAGTTGTTTGGGTTCATTTCATTTCCCTTGTTTTGCATCCTACTATTTTTGACTATTTTGCTCTTTACTGTTTCTTTTACCTTCTTTTGTTAATTCAGATTTTAAAAATTGACTGGAATGATAGTGCCTTATTCAATAGTTTTTGTAGAACTTATTACTAAATGACTTCCAGAAAAGCATTTTCTCACTACCTATAGGGAGGGAGATGTCTAAACTCCTAATAAAAAATAGATTGCAGCCTTTTCTTTCCTGCCCAGATAATGAAGAGAGAGTTCTACAGCAAACCATCAAGGTGTAGAATCGAAGTATTTGCCAAAGCAAACACTGGTTTTGTCTTAAGCACAAGCAAATGACTAGGCCTTCACTTGAACTTTTATTTCAAGTTAGAAATACGAATTTATGCCTTTTAATTTTTAGCCCTATAAAAGTATTCACAAACTAAAGTAATATAACTCCAGCTGCTGCTTGTACCCAATTACAAAAGAAAAATAATTTGTGTAGAAATAAAAGGAACATATGACAGCCCCAAATCCAAAAAGTATGCCAGAACAACTTCTCAGTAGTTTGTGAACTATCACTAATGGTCTTTTTTTGCAATCAGTGATTATACATCCATGGCATAGGTCATCCACAGACAGGTGCATAGAGTCTAATGTTCTGATACTGTTTGAACTCAAACTGAGTTTTAAGAAGTCATTTTAGGCTCAATGAATTACTTCCTGCCTAACAACTTCCAAGCCATTTGCCAATATGCTCTGTGAAAACTTTGCAATTGTAATTGATAAGAAAAATATGAGTGGTTACAATAGGTTGAATCTTGTCCAAAAATTTTATGTTGCTGTAGAGAGAGATCTCTGAGGACGTTTTGGGTAGTAATCTTACAATGTTTTACTGCTTAAGATTTGGGAAAATTAATGCTTCATGAATTGATGCTTTAGTTATTTTTTTTCCCAATTCAATTTTCTCCAATTCTCTAGGGAAATTAGAAGATCTAGTATGTTGTTCCTCTCATGAATGAATACTTTTTTAACATGTTAGATGAGTAATGACAAATATATTTCTAGTTTCTTTTTACCACTTTATCATAGCATGATGGCTTTTATGTGAAAAAACTCAAAATAGAATTTTATTATTATTATTTTTTATTTTTTAGGCAAGGCAACCCTTGGTTGACCTCACAGATTGCAAGGACCTTGTCAGTTTACAATCCCTTATTTTTTACTTTTTTATGCCTACAGCACCTGGTCTTCCTAGGTGGTCTCCCATCCAAGTACTCCCTGCTTAGCTTCTGAAATCAGATGGGATTGGGCTTGTTCAGGGTATCATGGCCATAGACAAAATACACTTTGATTTAAAAAAGCAAATCATACAATATTGGCAGTATGGAGGAGGCACGTAGGACTCCAAAGTCAAACAGAATCTATCATACTGTTTAATTTCCTCCACACCATTTTTCATTTTCTGAAATGGTCTTGTTTATGTATTAATTAATTGTCTTGTATATTGTATCTCTTCTTCTCAATCATAATATCCTCAAATACCCTCAAAAGATAATCTGAGTCCAATCTCTAGTATCTGTGAATGTCATCTTATTTAGAAATAGAGTATTTACAGATATAACTAACTTAAGAATCTTGGGATAAGATTATCCTGGATTTAAGGTGGGCCCTAAATTCGATAACTGGTGTTTTCATAAGAGAAAGAAGGAGCAATTTTGAGACACAAAGATAATTTGAGAACAGGAAATATGAATATGGAGACAGAGATTGAAGTGATGCAGCTACAAGCCAAGGAATGTCAAAGATTCCCAAGAGCACCCAGAAGTAAAACAGAGGCAGGGAATGGATTCCTCCTAGAGCCTCTAGACAGAACTAACTGAACCAATACCTTGATTTTGTAATTCTGCTCTCCAGAACTAGGAGAGAATAAAATTTCTGTTGTTTTAAGCCACAAAATGTGTGATAATTTGTTGCATCATTCATGGAAATCTCAAATGAGAGCAAACTGAAATCATCATTATTAACTTATTCTTTCTTATAATGGAGCAAAGGAAGGAAAGATAAGATCTTGACTGGCCATTCACCAGTATGTGATGAAAAAAGACTATATAATAAGATTTCATTAGGAATATTTTTTAATAAACACTAATGAAAAATTATAAACCAATGGAAATAGCAGTTTGGTTAGGTAATGGATGAATCAAGCAAGATGAGGCAGTGATGCCAGACCTTTGCATTCAAATCCTGAGTCTACCACTTACTAACTATGTGAACTGAGACAACTGATTTGACCGTTTTAAACTCTCTTCTGGAAAATGAGGGTAATTAGTATTTATGTCCTAAGGTGATTGTGGAGATTAATGTGAGTAAAACACTTCAGCTGTGCCTGAAACTCAGGAAGTGTTAGTGATTGTTTATAAACATCTTAATTATAGCTTAAGAGAACCCAGTTATTCAAATAGAGCTTGGGATAATATTAGTTGAAGACAGCATGAAATGGTACACCAAGAAATATGTTCCTGATTTTAAAAGCTTTTCGAATTGAAACCATAGGTTTCAAAATCCTATGGCTTAAAATTTCTTCCTCCCTTTTCCTTTTATTCTCTCTCTTAACAGCTCTTTCTGTCTGAAAAGTAGTTCCTTCTAAACACTTTCATTCAATATTTTCTTCAGCATCCCAATGATCTTGGAAAAAGGAAGGAATGGGAGCAAGTAGAGTGTGGAAACCACAGTGCCCATCTCCCTCCTATACCTATACCTCCTATACTAATCTATGGCATAGATTAGGAGCATTGAAGGTACATTCAAAACCATTTAGTTCAACTCCTTTGTTCATAGATGTTCAGAGAGTTTATAAAACTCATTTAAGTTTACTAGATTCTGTGAGAGCAAAGAACTTGGACATCTTATGAACTACTACATGTTTTTTGCTATCATGAATGTTGGATATAAAAACAGATAAATAAATTTAATGAGTTAGTCAATGCCATCACCACTAGTATTGTATGAGTTCCACATATTATGAGAGAGAATTAAATGTCTGATAATATGGTGGAAGACAAATGTATTGACTTATGTTTTTTACTAACCTAAAGTACATAATAGATTATTTTATGTTGGAGATATGAGCCCTGATATTATTGAAAATGAATACCAATTCATCACAAACTGTGCAAATAATAAAGAGGATTTTAGAGGCCTAAAGTCACTTAGAATAACAAATGTATTATAATGTTAGTTCTCTATCTTTTCTCATTCTGTAAGATTTATCTCAAAGAGGTATTAATAGAACATCATCTATTTCCAGAAATGCCAGACCGCCTTTTAAATATCACCAGCAAGACCCTTGTGGCCATCTCTTCTTTCCTTCAGAGGGAATCAGCTTATGTCTATATTTCAGAAAGTGAGTTTGAGAGGTTGAAAGGAGTGGTAGGTGGTAGAAAAGTCAGCCAAAATGAGCAATTTCAACTTATTTGTTTTTTGCTCTATAAATGTGATGGCCAAGACCCAAACAGCTCTGGCTTTCCCGCCAGTGTGCAGCTCTTCCATCACTCCTCTTTGGCTAGAACTTTGATCCCTGAGCATTACTTGCAAAATCATTTATTATTAGGTGTTTAACATCCTTTGGAGGAGCTCCATTTCTGAGCTCCCCTCTATGTTGAGGAAAAATAGACAACTTTACCATATTAAGTTTAAGATGCACTATTCTACTCTTTACCACTTTATCTGACATTTGCCTCCCTTCGCTTTAGATACATCACCAATTTATAACAGTATCCTATAAATGGAGTTCTTTTGCCCAAGGATTCAATAGATTCAATCATCTATCATGCACCCCTACATTAATTGCAGCATTATTCACGGTGGCCAAGACATAGAAACTACTGAAGTGTCCTTCAGTAGATGATTGATAATGAAGCTGTGGTACATATATACAATGGACTATTACTTAGCCCTAAGAAATGATGAAACACTGGCATTTGTAACAACATGGATAGATCTTGACATAAGCATGCTAAGCGAAATAAGCCAGGCAGAAAAAGTTGAAAACCACATGCTATCACTCATATGTGGGATATAAAACTAAATGCGACAGGCAAACAGAGACTTGTGGACATGGTTGTTAGATTAGTGGTTACCAAGGAAAGGCTAGAAGGGAGGAGACGGATAAGGGTAAAAAGAATCAAATATTTGGTGACGGAAGGAAATCTAATTCTGGGTGGTGAACACACAATACTATATATATATATATATATATATATGACTTACTGTTGAATGATACACTTGAAACTTCTTTGGTTTTGTTAATCAATGGCACCCCAATAATTTTTAATAAAAAAAGAACATACAGGTATTTTTACAGATAAATATTTTCAAATTTTTTGGGTAGATACCCAGAAAAGATTGCTGGGTTATATTGTAATTTTATTCTTAATTTTTTGAGGAAATTTCATACTGTTTTCCATAGTAGTTGTACCAATTTACATTCCCACCAGCAATGTATGAGTGTTCCTTTTTTCCCACTTGTTATTATTTGTCTTGTTGATAATAGCCACTCTTATTGATAATAGCCATCCTTACAGGTGTGAGGTGGTATCTCATTGTGGTTTTGATTTGAATTTTCCTAATAGCTAGTGAAGTTGACATCTTTTTATATGTCTATTGGCCATTTGTATATTTTCTTGGGAGAAGTGTCCGTTCAGGTCCTCTGCCTATTTTTTAATTGAACTATTTGTTTCTTTGTTGTTGAGTTGTATGAATTCTTTACATATTTTGGATATTCAAAATAATAATTGTTCCTTTTTAAATGTTTACCACTATCATGTCTCTTTTCAAGATTTAATTTGCTTTCTAGGAAATTTACTTCTTACACCATTTCTTTATTATTTACCTCTTGAACAGTTCTTTGGAATAACAAGCTGAAAGGAAAGACTAACAAGGAACAAACGTCTTTTGTTAAACAAAGACTAAACCCTATGCATAGAAAGAATAACTTTGTGCTACTCTGATCAAAGAACTGGTTTGGGGCATTTAGTGTTACAGGTTAACTTCATAATATATCTCTATTTCCTATAACAATATAACTGTATTGTTTAATCTTATTATTTTAAAAAATATGAACTTGAAAGTGCTAAGTTTCTAATTTCCAAAACTGTTCCTTCTAGTCAGGCTGACTTTAATAAAAAATTTAAGTAGTTGGTTATTATGAAAAATTGTATGTGATATTAAATCTTTTTCAAAGTCCATTTAAAAGATTAATCATATCTCAAAACATCTGTGGAAAGTAATATTTGAGTAAATCACTTAAACTCTCAGGCTTTCAGTCCTCTCATCCGTAAAATGAGAAGATTGGACCAGGTTATCTATAAAAACTCTTTCAACCTTAAAAGTCTATGAGATCAATGTTTTTTTTCTCTCTAAGAGTCCTGGATTCTAGAAAAGCATACAAGCACAGGAGTTATACATTAGAATCCTTAACTAGATTTTTTTAAAGTTCCAACTCCCTATCTGTCCCTTATCATTCAAATCAAAACACATTCTCTGGCATATCTGTGACGCCAAGCAAACTTGAAATATAAGCTGCTGACAGTTACTAAGGTAAGCATTCTGTATATACTTTCACTTGTTTTGCTTAACTGAAGCATCTAAAACCTAAAATAATACCACAGCAGTCAAATCTGAAGATAAAAAAGAAGACAGATATACAGAAAAAGAAAAAAAGGAAAGACTTCAAAATCAAACTATGGATCAAAACATGTAATGTTACAGAAATTTAATCATAAACACAAAAGGAAAAAGCAACAGCATAATTTATTTCCAAATAATTTACCAATGAAATTAAAATAATAAAACCATTATTTTGGAAGCATAAGAAAAAAATTCCTCTTCAGAAGTCAAAAAATATCTTTCTTCTTTACTTCCAGTATTACAATGATTACAAAATGAAACTACGTGAATGGAAGACTTTTGCCTGTATATCTGTAACTTAATAATTTTATTGCAAGTGACAAGAGAAACCTTAAAAGCATTCCTGCTGGTTAACGAACACAATTCAAAGCAGAACTCTGCCTTAGGAGCACAGCATTTTTCAGGAAACTTCGCTGGTTCTTCATCTTTGCTGTATGTTTTCCAGCAACGTACTTAACATGTGACCTTTATGTGGTTGCACAGTTTCTCCCACTGTTTTCATAGCTCATAAAATTCTTAGGAAGTGTTTATAAAAGTTGCTTAAAGAAATTGGGCCACAAAGAACTTAAGCTTCATGGATCTCAATGGTCCAGCTTTAATTTCATTTTCAAGGAAG